>NW_026516342.1:0-103101 GCF_025602895.1 Polychytrium aggregatum
ATCAGGTCGGATCGCTCGTATCATATCGTATCGAATGATGTCGTATTGCGTGGGATCGGATCTGACGCACTCTTTGTCCACCTCCGAGCAGTCCGTTACACTGGTGACCGATCTCGGGGACATCAAGATTGAGGTGTTTTGCGAAGGTGGGAGCCAGCGACGATGATCGGTCGAGCCGCAGGGCTTTTCGGGCAAAGAGAGGCGTGGATGGGGACGCCTCAGATTCCCACCAAGAGGAATCAAGGACGCCATACGAGCACCGTGATGGCACACGATGGCATTCAAGACATTGCCTGGATCGCCTGGGTCGCTTTCTTCATTCGGGCGCTTGGCTGTCGCTGTGAATGTGGACTTGGGCTCTTGTCGTCAGGTTCAGGATGTGCTTCACTCGGCTAACACTACTATCCCCGACACTCGTCCATTCAGCCGTTCCAAAAGGCTGCAGAGGTAAGGGTAGCAGCTCAATCCTCAATATCCTGTGCTTCGTGCTCCTTCAAAAGCCACCCACTCCGAAGCAGCAGTCCCGTCGTTATCGGTGTTTGGAGGATCGTGGGGACGACGACGACGACGATGATGATGATGATGATGATGATAATGGGCTGATCGCCTGGATGCTACTGGGCTCGTTTACACTTTGACAGAACTTTATGGCCCTCTGCGCCAGCGGATACTACAACGGTGTCTGTTCCACCGCAACATCAAGGGCTTCATGTGCAGACAGGCGACCCGACCGGAACCGGCAAAGGAGGCAGCTCGATCTGGGGCCGGACATTTGCAGACGAGATCAAGACGACGCTGAAGGTTGGTAGCGACGATGGGCGGTAGAGCTGCGATGGCAGCCTGGGGACGGGGAACAATCGAAGCTGATGCTTGCTGCGTTGCATCCAGCACAACACTCGAGGCATCGTCTCGATGGCCAACAAGGGTCCGGATACGAACCTGTCTCAGTTCTTCATCACATATGCCAAGCAGCCCCATCTCGACACCAATACACGGTGATGGGCAAGTAAGTGACTCTGGGGCGTGCGCAATGCTCTGCTGTGCCGGCCGTTTGGAGCCGTTTGGAGCCATGTGCTGTGATGCCGGGCGCTGTCTTGCATCTGCGCCGGTTAATCCATTCCAATCGTCCCATCGATTCACTTTGTCTGCTCATCTGCTTGATCGCCCAGGGTCCCTTGATGGCATGGAGACCCTCGATGCTTTGGAAACCGTGCCGGTGGATAACCAACACAGGCCCATCCAGGATGTGCGGATCAAGCATGTCATCGTCCATGCCAATCCACTGGCCGAATCGCAGTGAGCATGGCCTGGATGTCACTGTGAAGCCAAGGCACAGATCCTCCAAGACCAAAAATACGAGACACCCGGATATTCGAGGCGAACCGATTTGCAGCCGCCAAGGACGATGTTGATCCCCGGTTCCCGTTGTCTGATCGCCGGCGCTGCTGTTGTCGTCTGTGATCGATGGTGAATCCGTCTGGGCGACAACTCCCAGATGTACAAGGTCGGTCTCGATGAACGAGCGCTGGCTTGGATACTTTGACCATATCCCCTGGCTATGATTTGGGACGATGCGCACCAGCAGCATCTACAAGTCATGAGGATCACGGCAACAATGCCAGGCTGCAAGAGGGGTACAGCGTGTTGAAGAAAAAAAATGGGACCGATCGTCTCATTTGGACAAACACGGCGTAGTCGGATCATATCACACACTCTGCAGATGCAGTCACTGCAGGTCAGAGCAAGAAGATATACCTGCGATGAGGGAGGAAGTCGCAGGGCAAGAGCAATCGCTGATTTGGGTATCGCTGGTTTGGGTGCCGATCCAAGCCGTTCAGCCAGATCGACCGATCCACAAGCCATCTGTGTGTGAAGGTGTCCCGCTTCAAATCAGTCCGCCGTAATGAGCCTGAACGGGAACTTTGCTCGGGAGCGGCAGTTTGGGGCAACCGCCAGGGATTGCGCAATCGCCAGGGCCGGCCAGACCGTGGCTTGCGGGGTTGATCTTCGCACAACCAACAGACCCAGCAGCGGTTGCGGATCGGAGGGATATGGGTGATCGGGCGATGTGGGGACGGCGGATGGTGGGGCTGGTCTGGTCTGAGAAAGTAGATGCCATCGCCGGTGGTATCAACATCGATGCCACTAACATCGACATCGACATCAATGGCCTTCGTATCAATGACCATGACATTATCGTCCATGACATCCACACCACCAGCACCACCAGCACCAACAACAACACCAGCACCAACAACAACACCAGCACCAACAACATCACCAGCACCAACAACATCACCAGCACCAGCAGCATCAGCAACACAATACCAGTAACACATCGGCCACAGGCGCCAGTGCCGATCGCACCGGCCCCGGGCGCTCTCCCCCAGATCTGCTCGTTCTCCACCAAGCCCCATCGCTCATCTGGCGGCCCTTGTCGTTTGTCAGCAGCGTGACAAACCCGGCGCTCTCGCCGAGCACGTTCTCGCCTGCACACAGACTGCGCGCACGCAGCTTGCCGCCTGCGCTCTCGCCCGCCCGCGAGAACAGGGGAGCGGCCTCGCTCGCCTTCGGATATCTCGCGTTTGCCATCGCTATCTTTCTGAGCTGGTCTCGCTCTGCTCGTTGCGTTCGTCCCATCCGATCGTCCTCTGCTCGCATCTCTCTCGCTCCACCCGCACCAGCCATGTCTGACAATCTGTGCATCGTCGTCCTGGGCGCCTCTGGCAAGTCCTTCCACATCTCCTCCTCCTGGCCTGCTTCACTGCCCGGCTGCTGACCCGGTCTCGTCGCGATCGGCCTGGGACAATGTCCTGCATCGGCGATGCGTCGGCGATGCATCCGGCTTGGGCACCCGCCTAGATCCAGCCTGTCTGGGGTGCTCTGACTCGGTACCGTGGTGCACATTCTCACCATGACTCTCCCGCTAACCTTTCTTGCTTCTTGACTGCGAAACCAACCGGCATCTGCCTCCTGGGCAAACTCGATCGTACGGCAAATCCGTCTTGCCCAACCGTCCGTTCAATGGTGCAAATCGTCGGATGCGCCGCCCAACCTCCTAAACCCCGGTTCTCTCATACTCTGTTATGCCCCGCAATGTCGTAAACTCGGCTCCCCTGTTCGCCACGCCATCGCTTCAATGGACTTGCCTCGACACAATCGCAGGCGATCTGGCCTTCAAGAAGACGTACCCTGCTCTCTTTGGCCTCTACAAGAACGGCTTCCTCCCCGTGCGCACCCAGATTGTCGGCTATGCTCGCTCCAGCATCGACCTCGACGACTTCAAGAAGCGCATCTCCTCGAAAATCAAGATTGCCAACGCAACCGAGGGCCAGGCCCTCACCCAGTTCTTGGAAAAGTGCTACTACACCAACGGCGCCTACGACAAGCCTGAGTCGTTCATCAAGTTGAACGCCTTTGTCCAGAACCTGGAGGGCGGCGTCACCGGCGCCCGCCACCGTGTCTTTTACATGGCTCTCCCGCCCTCGGTCTTCATTCCTGCCTCCAAGGGCCTCAAGAACCATCTGTATACCACCCGCGGCTCCAACCGCCTGGTCGTCGAGAAGCCCTTTGGCAAGGACTTTGACTCTTCCAAGGAGCTCTCCAAGGCCCTGGCCGAGAGCTGGCATGAGGACGAGGCAAGTTGCAAATCCCCCCCTCCTTCGGACCATGTCATGGCCGTGGCGACGCCACGACTCGATGGCGCTTCTCACGCGCGCCTGCGCGCCAGCCCAACCCCAGCCCGGCAGACCCGGTCCATCCCCCCACCAGAGTGACGCCGGCTAATCTTGATTGTCTTCTACGCCATAGATCTACCGCATCGACCACTATCTTGGCAAGGAGATGGTCAAGAACCTGATGGTGATCAGGTGGGTCCCGGTGCGGGCAGCCACCGGCGTCGTTGTGTCAGGATGCGTTGACATGGATGACAGCCATTGCCCATATGTCCCTGCTTTGTCTCTCTTATCCATTGTGTCTGTTGCACCCCCCTGAATCTACTGCGTGTCTGCGTGTCCCCTGGAACCCGCACCCGAGCCGATCCTCATCCTTTGCTGTCTGCACCTGCCCTCCGTAGATTCGCCAACATCTTCTTCAGCGCCGTCTGGAACCGCTTCTACATCGACAACGTTCAGATCACCTTCAAGGAGAAGATCGGCACAGAGGGTCGCGGCGGATACTTTGACGAGTTCGGCATCATCCGTGATGTATGTTTGGTCCCCACTTCCATTGCCAATGCCACTCGGAAGCACGAACAGGTCGCCCCGAGCAATGCTGACAATGGGCTCGCCGCTTCTCTTGCCTCCAGATCATGCAAAACCATCTCCTGCAGATCCTCACCATTGTTGCCATGGAGAAGCCCGTCTCTCTCGATGCCGAGCACGTTCGCGACGAAAAGGTGCGTTGATGTTGGATCCTGCTCACCTGCTGGCGAATCCAATCCCTTTGCGCAAGCATTATGTCGTCCGCTAATCGGAATTTGCCCTCCTTCGCTGCGAAAAGGTCAAGGTCCTCCGGGCCATGACCCCTCTGGCTGTTGAGGACGTCCTTCTCGGCCAGTACACCGCTAGCGCCGACGGCAGCGTTCCCGGCTACCTGGAAGACCCCGGAGTCCCCAAGGATTCTGTCACCCCCACGTACGCCGCCGCCGTCTTCAACATCAACAATGAGCGCTGGAGCGGCGTTCCGTTCATCCTCAAGGCCGGAAAGGGTAAGTCGCAGCAGCCACCCCTTTATCCACGCCTTTACCCATCTGTCCATGTATCCACCCATCCGTCTGTGGCTGCCGCTCCAGGCAGAGGCGCTTCAGTCGCCCTTCCAAATCCCGCGCACTGCTCTCCGAATCTGTGCACTCATACGCTCTATCTCGGCTTTCTCTCTGCCAGCCCTGAACGAGGCCAAGGCCGAGGTCCGCATCCAGTTCCAGGATGTGCCCGGCAACATCTACGGCAACGTCGGCCGAAACGAGCTGGTTATTCGTGTTCAGCCCAACGAGGCCGTCTACGTCAAGTTCATGAACAAGCAGCCCGGTCTCTCCGCCAACCCCATCATGTCCGAGCTGGATCTCAGCTACCATAGCCGCTACAACGAGCCCAAGATCCCCGACGCCTACGAGAGCTTGATCCTCGATGTCCTTAAGGGCGACAAGAGCAACTTTGTGCGTGACGATGAGCTGGACGAAGCCTGGAAGCTGTTCACTCCTCTCCTGCACAAGATCGAGGGCGAGAAGATTGCCCCCAAGAAGTACCAGTTCGGCACCCGTGGTCCCGAGGGCGTCGACGACTTTGTCGCCAAGCACGGCTACCAGCGACACCACGAATACGAGTGGACTCCCTCCAAGATCTAAGCCTGCCCGGGCATGTTGTGGCTGCGGCGCTGCGTGGTCGTGACCGTGGTCCGTGGTCCGTGGTCCACTCAATGTATCCCTCTTCATCCTGTCGGTGTAGCCTTCTTCACCTCTTCCTTCACGGTATGCATAAAACACTCTATCGAATGTGTGTGCGAGAGAGAGTCTCTTCGGATGCCTTCCGAATATCGCACACGGGGGCCCCTTGGAGAGACGGGATTGGGCCAATCCATCTTGGCTGATTGACCGGAAGGATGGTTGTGGAGCGATGCAACGGCGGCGTTTCGCTTTCGCACCAGGAAATAACACCACGAGCTCGGCTGTCAGGGCACCCATGTCCAGGAGTTGCTGCCTCGCTGTCGCTGTCACTGCGGACGCATCGTTCTGCAGCCGAGGAGGGCTGGGTGTGCGATCCCGTCTCGCACTGCCACAGCTTACAGCTCACAGCCAAGCCCCAGGATATGGTGTATATTGATTGGAGGCACCATGTTGTGCGCGAGGTACTGGGGGGTAAACGATGACTCAATGCTGCACAAAGACAAGAGGGATGGATTGCAAGTGAGGAGGGCGACCGAGGGGTTTGGGGTCTAGCTGCAGTTCATCTGCGACAAGTCGATGGCCAGGGTCGACAGACTCTTGCGGCGCTTCACGGACTCGTCCAGGATCTGGGCGGTACTGATCAGGATCTCTGCCACCTCGGTGTCCTCGCGGGTGCGGGCAAACGAGCGCTGGTCCGGGCCAATCGACGATGGTTCAGGAGGAAGACGGACCGAGCTCGCCGACCCGGTCGAGTGTTCATCCAGTTTGGAGCTGGAGCGCTTGTGAGAGGACTCCCTCGGCCCTTGGTCGTCGGCGAAATGGGCATGTCGTCCAGAACGAGTGGACTGGTGCTGGTGTCTGGAGAGCCGAGACGAATGCGTCCCATCACCGTCCCCGGCAGCAGCAGCAGCGGCGGCGGCAGTGGAGGCGACACCATCCACGGCCGCACTGGTCGAGCTGCCATCCTGAATGCCACCTGCGGCTCCGAGGAATGATACGGACGGGGTCTTCGAGGCGAGCGGCGACGAGGCCTTGCCCGAGTCACTGGTGGATCTGGTATCGCAGCTGTGGAGGGTCGTGATGCTGCTGCGACGACTGTCTGGCCCGAGCTCGTACGAATGCGTCGACTGCAGCTGCGAGGAGTTATCTCTCGAGCCTGCAGATCGATGGGTGCCCTGAGACGGATGTGTTGAGGGCCGAGCTTGCGGTGCTGCCTGGGATGATGTCCATAGTGGCTGGACCGTCGCCACGTGGGGGCCAGGGGCCAGGGGCGTCAAAGACATTCCCCCTTGCGACGCCACCGCCATGGACATAGGGGTGACCCCTGAGGGCGCAAATGCCGTGCCGGATGCATGCTGCAGCGGCACTGACGAAGGCGGCTGTGGCTGCGGTGCTGACGACGATGGCAGAAGCGCCGACGGAGCGGAGTAGCAATACACGGCTCCGGGGCTGGCTGCGGTCGGCGACGGATAGGGGATATAGAAGGGCGAGACGGCCGTGGGACTGGTTGGAGTCGGGAGCGTGGGAATCATCGAAGGGTATACCCACTGCGGATAAAAAACGGGCATGGACGTCGAGCGGCCAAAGGCGCCAGGGAGGCCAACGGCGTAGGTCGGCTGTCCTGGCGATCCCGGGATCGGAGACGTTGGCGATGACAGAACAGGCATCGATCCGCCTCTGTGTTGGTAGATTGGCACGGTCGGGGAGACGACTGGCATGGGTGCCTGCGGTGGTGCTTGCGAGTGCCGTTGTGGGTAGGAGTGTGATTGGGCTAGCTGGCCCGAGAGTGGGGCGGTTGCGGGCGGATGGGCCGGGGTTGTGCTTGTGTCTGTAGCTGCTTGGGAGCCAGGAGTTGGTGTGAGAGGCACGAAGCTGCCTGCCGGGACTGAGGCCAGGGGTACTCCCGAATGGTTGGGCAGACCATCCGGAGGCACACCGACGATCTGCCCCGGTGATGCCGACGACGGCGAGGCAAATGGGATTGCCCAAGTCGGGGGCATCATCGGCCGGCCGGGAAGATAGTACGGGTGTGGATGGTGCGCATAGATCGGCCCCGATGGTGTCGCACCCAAGGACATTTGGCGTGCAAAGACTCGAGGTGTGATTGCCTTTGATTTCTTCTCGTGCGCCGGCCCTGGCCCGCCCGAGGCCCTTTGCACGGGGATCGCACCGACGGTGTTCCAGAAGGGCGGTGTCAGCGTCAGCTTGTCAAAGTTGCGTTTGACCTTTGGTTTCTTGCGAGCAACAGCCACCGGGGCGGCGACAGCCGGAGCCAGCACAGCGGGCTGCGTTGGTTTTCGGATAGCCATAGGCAAGGGAAATGAGCAATCAGATGAAGTGTTCGGGCCATGAGTAGGATGTGTCCCGACGAGGCGAGAGCGAGTAGGGACGGATGGTATCCTACCGTCTCCTTTGGAGATGCGGCTTCGTCATCTCGGCAGATCTCCATATCCTCGGGGCTCGCCCGGACACAGTCCATCACATCGCCGCGCTTGTGCTTCGCTGGGTCGCTCTGAGCACGGGGGATGCATTCCAGAATCAGGTCAGTGCCCGTGCGTCCCTTGATGCGACCCCGGCCTCGACTGGCATCTTACCGGCTCGGTCTGGTGCGTCCTGGCTTCGGCACTGTGCAAGTCCGATGTGCTTGGTTCACGAGCGGCATGGGAATCAGCTTCGTTGGGAGAGTGTGTCAAGGTTTCGAGCTCATTGGGCGGAGCAAACGTCGAATCCTTGCAGTCGGCCTCGGCCGGCAGGATGCGGGATAGATCTACCAGCGTCTGGTGTTCCTCGAGTCGCGGGGTTGTTCTCATCTTGTGCATGCCGATCTCAGGGGGCGTGCTTGCAGCCAGGGTAGTAGCCCCGGCTTCAGCCACCAGATCGTCTCGAAGTTCTGGGAGGGTATCGGTGCTGTCGGCCATGTGTTGGTCTTGTATATCGATGATGGTGATAGTCCTTGGGGCTTGGATGGATGTGGCCGCGGAGTGAATGTGCTCGGAAACGGGTATCATTTCTAACAGCTGCAGCCGATGGTCGGTTGGGGGAGAGGGGATGAAGACAAATCAATGAGAGAAGAGTAGAATTCGGCAATCGAGTGTGGTGAACCACTCTCGGGATCTCTTCGAGCCGCTCGTCAGACTGTTCGTTCAGAATCCCTCCACCCCGCAGAGACCACGCATCCAAATGAACAGCGACGGGTGTGGATAGCTTCTCCCACAGCCACATCCGATTTGTCCACCACACAGCCAAGGGGCGACTAGTGAGTCCCGAGCGGCAAACGCATTGGCGAATGGCCCTCGCAGCAACGGCGAATCACTAACGCTACCTTTTAAAGCGCTGGCATCCGACTTTTAATATTCAAGACCGCCGAGGTTGCTTGGACTTTACTGGCTTTTGGCGTGTTCAGTAGGCCCTACATACAAGATGGTAAGTCCAAACTAGAATGGTCGGAGGCAAGTGCTCCGTTTGGACCGATAGACCAGTGGATGTGCTCGCGATGGCCTCAAGTCGGATCGCCAGTGGAGATAACTGGCAGGAGAGACAACGGGGAGAGGGCAGTAGGAGGTATGTGAGCCAGAGAGGCGAGAGGAATGCCATCGAAGCGAGGGATCCGAGAGGAATGGCAACGGCGCTGCCTTTGGCGACACACACCAGCGCCTGTCGACAAATTGTGGGACAGGGAATGTTCGAGGCGAGCGACGTTTGTCGAGGGACGCACAACAACCAGCGCGTAGCGAGAGGACGCTCGAGCCCGGGATACACAGAAGGAGTCAAGCAACAGTCGCAGCTCGGGGGCCAAGTAGCAGCGGTCGACTCTACCTGTGCAGACGAATGCAGCTGGGTCCGTGTTGACGCGAATGAATGTGGTGTGGGTGTGGGAACGAAGGCCAAAGCGGAAGAGCTGGAGGAATGAGAGACGCAGAGGACGAGACTTATTTTTAGGAGGACGGTGGGAAAGGGGAGCAGTAGTGTGGGGCGGTGATCAAATTGCTTCGATGGGCCGGCTCTATTCCCGAAAGCTTGCTTGAACTGCAGAGCAAGTGCCTGCCTGTCCGACAAGAGTGCGATTGGACGAAACCTGATTCTTGGCCGCACACTATTTTTAGTCCGAGAGTGAATGTGTGAATGTGTGAATGTGTGAATGTGAATGTGTGAATGTGTGAATGTGTGGATGTGTGGATGTGAATGTGAATGTGTGGATGTGGGGAATGCTCGTCGAATTGGCGAGCTCAGGAGAACAGCGCTGTTGGGAGTGCGGTCGCTTTGCGAATCGCACTGTGTTGCAGCACAGCACTCTTCGCTGCCCTCAATCTGGAGGGATCGTGATTGGTGGAGCCGTCTATTGCGACAGGAGCGGGGGGGAGAGCCCGATACCTGCATCGAGCTGGAGGGGTCTCGCTCATGCTGCTGGTCCAGGTTGTGTACTGCCTCGTGCATCGCACTCCACTGCTGTCCAGTTTCGGTGGTGCTCCACAAACTGACCGCAATCCCCAAGAGCGATGTGGACCGACTGTATGCAACCGGTGTTGTATTCAAATGCTTGAGGCTCATGGCAGCCAACCTCAAGGTGTGGGCTCTCTGCCCTACTCTGTATCAACAGTACTTCATGGTGCGGTCGTCCAGAGCAGGGAGAGCTGCAGGCACCGGCGCCATGACGAGGGATTCGGAGCGCCCCTGTGCTCCACCTCCAATACTCTCTGCAGAAAATGAAAGGAAGGGGTGCACCTGTAGTTTTTGCGCATGGCGATGGAGCTTGTCTGTCTGCTCGGAGTCTCCTAAAGGCAGCGCAAGGGGACTGGACTGGACTGGACTGGGCCATCTTGCTGGTTTCTGTTGCAATACTTCTGGTTCGATGAGCACACCCACCACCATCGATGGGGAAGGCTATCACAGCCGAGGACATTCGGAATGCTCAGAATGGCACTGATCCTCTCGGACCGGGACAGCTGCAGCTTCCCCTCGGGGTTGATCAGCGTGGAAGAGTTGTGTGTCCTATTTTGAAGGGCTGTGCAAAGAAGAAGAAAGAGAACGAGAAGAGAACGCGGGCATGGATATCGATACATGGAGCTGCACTGTACGATCATTCAGAGCTTCCCTGAGAGTCGAGGCCATCTGCAGCCAGGGGAGGAGTTTGGGGAAAAACACAGAGACACATCTAGTCTAGATTTAGTCTAGATCCATGTCCGATGCAGAGCTGGAGTCGAGTGTGGGTGCGGGTGTGGGTGCGGGGCTGCCCATGTCGCTATCGTCGTCACTGGCGATCTCTTGGATGAGCGGCGCCGCAGGCTCCGTCAAGCCTGTCGGAGATACCACCGAGTGGATTTGTCGGAGTCTTGAGTGGTGGCCGCCCGAGTAGAGGACCAGGCTGTTGGACTCTGTCGAGGCCAGGTCCGATCCGATGACATCCTTGTGCGGGAGACGGCTGTCGTAGATGCCCTGGGCAACGAGCGCATCGATATGCGACATGAGCGGCTCGGATGGGCTGCAGTCCCGAATGTCGAGCGGGAGTCGGTGACCCTGGATTAGATCCATCAGTCCGAAGGTGTCGACAGACGGCCCCGGCGGCTCGCATCGGTCAAGGGAATTGCAGGCTGGGGTGTATCGGATCAGGGCTGTGGAGCTGGAGAGCGGCGTGCTGGTGCAATCGACAGCCGGGGGCTCGATCGGACGCTCCGGAGCGACATTGGCGGCGATGGCCGGCCAAGTGCTTGGACCAAGATCAGCACCGAAACGGGGCCGCTTGAGCGGAACAGAGGCATCCGGCCAGTCCTCGGCCATATCTTGGAAGCTTCGCTTGTGGTCGCTGATAGATACAGTGGGTGCGGTTACCTAAGGATCCAGGCGCATTGTTAGCAAGTTTGTTGGCCGGATGCAGGGCAAGACATACGCACTGCTGTTGCAGGGGAAGAGCGGATCAAACGCAGCTGCAAACGACCTGCTGGACACCGAGGAAGCATCTGCAACGACACAGGCGATCGGCCGAGCAGAGTCAAGCACAGCGGAGCGAGTCAGAACAGGATGGCAAACACTCACCTGCACTATGTGGTCGCCGTGGATCAGGGGGTTGGACTCTTGCTTGAGTCTTTTGGACGGCTGAGCGGGTCCAGGCAGCATGCCGAGCGTGGGGCGGTCCCAGGGAACATCCAAGGGCCGGAGCGACTCGTCGAGGCTGCTCTCGCTGTCGGACCAGGGTCGTTTGTGGAAGATCGGCATGCCGGAGTGGAAGCTGGATGGATTGCGGGGATGCTCCATAGTCATGGCAGCAACGGGTCGTGCATGGGGCTGGGCGCTGGGGATGAGACAGGGACGGAATCGCCTCGGGCGGACTGGTGGATGGATAGATGGATGGATGGGCGGCAGAGCGGGATCGGGACTGGGACCGGGTGGCCATCGTGGCGAAATGCGACGCAGCAGGAGCAAGGTTCGATGGTGTTCCGTGGTCGGCTCTGATCGAGCGGCCTGCCGCCCTGACGCTCGGCCCGCCAAACTCCTTGCAGCAGTGCATCCAGAACACAGCACGACATGTATTCAGCAAGGCATGGGCGAGCCCGGCTCGACAGCGTTCATCACCTCTTGTCGAGAGGACGGTCTGCCGGCTCCAGGAATGTTCCCCCAGACTTCACTCGGGCTTGGGGCAGACACTCGGCCGGTGCCCATCAACGGCTGCCCTCAGCTCGCCAATGACCCGTCGGTTTGCGGCAGAGGCTCTGAGAGCCACCTCGCCGAGCTTTGGCATCCGAGGAAGCCCAGCAGCCAACGCTGCCTCCATGGTTACATCCAGAGCCATGAGGGAGTCTGGGATCACAGCGGGGTCACTGTCTTCCGGACCGAGCAGCTGAAGCAGCGGCATCTGCGAGCAACTTCGGAGAAGCTCTTCGCTCGTAGCTCGATTGTACGCCCATGCCAGATGAAGGACTCGGATGGCCGCCATCGCCGGGGGGAGGCCATTCAGGCTCTTGAGCATCAGCGGCAGTGTCAGCGATTCCAGGATCAAGCCCAGGCTGGGTGGGAAGCCAACTAGGGACTCGAGCCGAAAGCACCCGGAGAGATCCAGACTCGACATGTGCTCCAGGTGCTCGGGGAATCCGCGGAGACTCTCCAGAGACGGGGGGAGATGGAGTGTCTTGAGCCTCGGCGTTTGGGGAAACCCTTCGAGGGTCTTCAGCACCATGCAGTCGTTCATCCAAAGAGTTTCCAAGGAGTCGAGATGCACCGAAGCAATGTCCAGGCTCTTGATGTTTGGCGGAAAACGCAGCTCTCGGAGTGCCGGCATGCTCGGAAGACCCTTGAGCGATGTCAGCTTCGAGCACATGCCGATGTCGATACAGACAATCGACTCAAGGGTCGTCGGCATGCCTTCCAGAGTGGCGATGGATCGGAGCAGACTCAGGCCTTTGAGCCGAGGCATCTCGGACATTCCACCAAGAGCCCTCAAATTGCAATGCTGCTGCAGATGGAGTTCCTGGAGAGACGGAAGGACCGACGGCATTCCCTCGAGGCTCGTGAGGGGCAAGTCGAGCGAAAGCATCTCCAGCGAGTCCATGGCGGGCATTCCTCTGAGCGACTCGAGTGCTGATCCTTTGAGGCTCAGTCGTCGGATCGAGTTCAGCCAGGCTGGCATGAACCTGAGATCCGTGGCCGACATGGGCAGCTTCAGTTCGACCAACGCCGGCATCTGCGCGAGTCCGTTTGCCAGCCTCAGTCGGGTACACGCCGACAAGTCCAAGAGACGGATCGTTTGGAGGTATTCGGGGACTTGGTTCAGGGACTCGATCGATGCCGGCAAAACAAGCGACTGCAGCCGTGGGGTCCTTGAGCGCTTTCTGGATGAGCACGCTGCGCTGTGCGAACTGCCCTTCCCGCTGGCTGGCGAGTCCGGATGTCCGCTGAGCCAGCTCAGGTTCGCCACCGACCCATGAATCGATAGCGTTTCCAGTTCGGGCATCGATGGAAGCTCCTCGAATCCGTATTCTGGCTCGTCAACCACAAGATGAAGGGTTGTGATGGTCTGGAGAGTTGCAGCGAGTGCATCGAGGCCACAGAGCGACGACGACAGCCACAGTTCCGCCAGCGACGGCATTACGGTGCCCAGGCCGCCGTCGGTGCGAGATGGAGACTTTTCTTTGGGCGATTCCGCCGAGTACGTCGCTGGGCTCAGCAGACGGGAGAGGCAGTCGCTGGATTGCGGAAGTTTGAGGGTTCGCAGTCGTGGCAGCTTGGGCAAGCCTTGGAAGGATACGAGACGGGGACACGCAGAAATGTCCAGCGACATGAGGCATTGGAAACTCTGTGGCATGCCGTCGAAACTGAGCAGTGACCTGGGCAAGGCAAGAGCGGACAGCATCGGCAATGCCGGCATGCCATCCAGATCTTCGACGATTCCCTGGGGCTGCGTATCGACGACGACGAGTGATTCCAGACCGTCGAGACCCCGGGGTCGGTCCGAGAGCGGCAAGAAGGAGCAGTTGACCAATGCCAAGTTTCTCAAGTACGTCTTTTCGAGAAAGTAGTGCTCGTGGGGCAGGAGACAGGACATGTGCTTGTCGGTGTGGAAGGGATGGCTCGGGAATCGCGCGACGGTGAGGAGCCCATCAAAGTGCCCGTAGCGTCTCGAATACAGGCAGTGCCTGCAAGAGTTCACCCGCAGAATCTGCGAGCTGTCAAAGAGCTGGAACTGCTCCTGCGGACACAGATCTGCAATGTTGCTGGGGATGCTTTTGATGGCGCAAAGGCAGCGGAGCGACTTCATCTTTCTGAGGGCCTGGGCAAGGAGGTCCTGAATCTTGCTTCCCTCCATCGCCGGCAGCTTGACAAAGGCCCACCAGAGAGGGAGCTCCTTCTGGTATGCCCCGCGGCCTTGCGGATAACCATCCTTTCGGCCGAGGAAGGAGCACACGCCCTCGAGGACAGCCCTCCGGTCGATGCCCTGGAGATTTGCAAACACAGCCTCGGTGACCTTGAGGCGACGATAGAGCTTGTTCATCCACGGGTCTGTGGAGGTGAGAGACAGGACGCCCCGGTACTGCCGAGCGAGCTGCGGAAGCCGGCCCAGGGTCGGTAGATCCAGAAACCGGACAAAGCTATCATTGCACACGAGGATGGTGAGGAGGTCGTGGTTGGAAAGGGAGGAACGGGCGCTGTCGAGAGACGCCATGGTGGCCGAGATCGGGTCCAGATCCCGTGGTATTGCAGAGGACGTTGGAGAGCTGGCTTGCTGCGGCTGGACTTGGACTCGCTCTGTTGCTCGGCCGACATATCCAGATGGCAGGAGGGCGCCAAAGACGAGCGGGAGGCCGAACGGGAGGCCGAACGGCCGCGATTGCATCCGGCCAGCCCGGCGATCCGAGTGCGCAGCCAGGCGCGACGCGGCGGGGTCTGGTGACCAGGGGCGATCCGCCCAGCGAATCAGAGGCGGCCTGCCTGGATTGTGTCCCAAGGGTCGTCGTGCTGTCCCGCTGCTCCTCTCCAACTTGGCCTGCCCATCAAGCCCATCCAGCTCTTCCAGCCCATCGGCTCCCTCCAACCATGGCCACCGGGGCACCCCCAGCAGACGACTGGTTCGTCCCGGCCGATGCCGTCACCGACTGGTCCCCTCGTCCCATCGCCACCGGTGCTTTCGGCGAAGTCTTCATCGCGAGATACCGCAACCGGGATGTCGCTGTCAAGCAGCTCAAGGAGCGGATCGGCGCCCGCGAGCTTGCCGACTTTTGCCAGGAGGTCAGGGTCTGGTACCAACTGGACCATCCGCACATTCTCCCCCTCCTCGGCGCCTGTGACAAGGATGAGACCGGCGGCGGCTCTCTCCGACCCTTCATGGTCTCGCCGTTCATGCCGCGCGGCACCCTGAGCACATACGTCTCAGACCATACCCCTCGTTCCGAAGAGAGGCTCCGTCTACTCTTCCAGGTCGCCGCCGGCATGGCGTACCTCCACAGCAAGGACATCATCCACGGAGACCTCAAGGCCAACAACATTCTTCTCGACGCAGGCCTGAACGCCGTCGTCACCGACTTTGGCATGTCCAAGACTCGGAATGCATCGAGTTCCGTGACCCAGCTCGCACCGGGCACGCACGCCGGCGGAACCGTCCTCTTCATGGCCCCAGAGATGCATGATCTGCAGCGGCCATCGCCATCGACCCGTCGCACCGACGTTTACGCCTTTGGCATGACAGTCTACCAGGTCTTCAACGACCGCGGTGCCGTTTGGGTTGTCGACGATGGATATTTGCTCCAGACGGTCATAGGTCATAGGTCATAGGTGCGTCGGCTATATTCATCTGTCAGATAACAGGGTGGTATTGTTTCCAAAAATACAAAGTGCATGCGACTGATGCATCAGGTGGTAAATGGAGAAGCTGATATGGATCGGCGGGGGGTGTCCAAAGCGGACGCCGAAGTGGCTGGAGCGACGTGATGGATGTTGGGCTGACGGTGATGCTCAGAGCGCTTCCTGTGCGAGCTTGGCTGTTCTCTCGGCTTTCTCAGCCTGACGCTTGCGGAATGCGAGGCTGAGGACAAAGCCCGAGGACACAAGCATGCAGGCTCCACCAAAGAGAATAGCAGGAATAAAGTTGATCGTGGTGGAGCCATCCGAGTTGTGCGTGGTGCAGCGATCGATGATGAGGCCGGCCAGAGGAGATCCGAACAGGTTTCCAATCGTAAAGCTCTACACAACAGAACAGACAAGCAACATGAGCATTCAGTGCAATATGGGCACTTGGTGCAACCTGCATCCAGGCTGTATCCAGTCGGATTCTCAAAGCAAACCGGCCACGCTGCTTACGGAATAGAGCATGCCGTTGATGGAGGCAATGTTCTTTGTCTTGAAGAGCTCGGCGATGACTGGGAGGAGAGGAAGCATCGATCGGGGGCGAGTCAGTGGATGCAGATGTGCGCGTCTGTGACTGTGGATCGCGTTGGTTTCAATACTTACCAGTTGGGAACAAGCTGATGAAGCCGCCAATGAAGCCTGGAGTGGAAGGAAGGAGATTGAGGCAACCATTGTCAGAGAAGCACCCGGAGTGCATTGTAACCGCCACCTGCCAGTACTCGCAGTCCACGATCCACAGAATTGAGGCAGCAACATCAGCAGCATATCGATCATACGTACTGCCAAAGATGATCGCGAATACCATCAGGGACCAGAGGGCGGTCGAGAACGGCCATATCAACAGCACCGACAGCGAGGCGACACTGATGGTGACGGTCAGGGTGTTCATGTGGCCGAAACGATCAGCCGAGTATCCCCAGAGGAGGCGACCGACAGCCGAGGCACCGTTCAAGACACCGAGAAGCAGGGCAGCATTGTCGGTCGAGATGCCGTAGTACACAGCATAGGCTGTGAAGCGCAACGAGATGGCATCAGCACAGGCATGAGATGTGTACGATCCGGACGGCGATATGCTGGCAGTCGACACAGATAGAGTTGCTCAGCCACAATACTTACACGACAGGAAGAAGAACGGGATGAAGTAACCAAAGGTGTTGAAGAAGGCGACAATGTAGAGACAAGTAAAGTCCCAGATCCTGAACATGCCAAAGTCGATCGCGGCCGCACGCTGATGGGAGTGGAAGAGGGAGATTGATCAGAGCCCATGGCAGGCTGAACAAGCACAGAGAATGCGACCAGCGCCATTCGCAACTGGGTTCTGCATGCAAACCTACCTTGGATGCCACACGAGTCTTGTAGAACAACGCTGCGACAACCGTGGCTGCCAGATGCAAAGCGTCCGAGCCAGCAAGGCCGGCGAAGAGCCATGTCAGTGTCAGTGTCAAATGGAAACAGGATGGACCTGTCTCAGGCTCCAGCCCATCGAACGGCAGCATGCATCACTCATACATACCGACGAGACACACAATGCCGTTGATGCAGAGAGCCCAGCGCCATTCCAAGAGTCGGATGAGCAGGCGGATCAGGGGACTCAGGGCCAGGCCGCCGACGCCGCTACCGGCGACAGCGATGCCAACTGCCATGCCACGCTTCTTTTCGAACCATTGGGAGATGATGCTAATGGCGGGCATGTACGCAAACGAGCTGCCGACGCCAAACAGGACGGCTTGCGATACCCAGATGTGCCATGCTTCGGTCGCAAAGGACGAGGCAATGTAGCCCAGGCCCGTCAAGGCACCGCCAATGATGGCGACGGGGCGATATCCGTACTTGTCAGCCAGTCTATAGACGATGGGGGTCGAGATGCAAGGTTAGATCGACTTGACATGCGACAGGGCAGTGTCCGGAAGCGGCTCGTCTCCGCCATGGCTCTCCGTGTCAAGACTGCCATCGACCATGAACATCACGGCGCAGGTCCGACACCTGTGGACGGACATGGATGCAGACTGGAGACCTCACTCTGGTCAAAGAACCAGTTCACTCAGCCCAAGACTGCTTGCACAGGAATCCAACACACCTTCCGGCTGGAATTGCGTAAAGCGGCAGACCACAGGCACTGATCGAGCCGATAAAGGCGATCGACAGGTTGGAGGCATCTGGTTGGAAGTAGATAGTCGGTTAGATGAGCTTGGCTGGTGCAGTATCGGCCGATTCCCGAGTCCAGGCGAGACGACCTGGAGTGCATGGTTCGCAGCTTGTTGAACCAGCCGGACAGAGCAGCCGCGCCATGCAAGACTCACTTGGAAAGATTTGCCCTGCGGTAAAGTGCTGCAGATACACGCCAAAGGCCGAGGTACCGCCGACGATAAAGAAATGGACCCAGAAGCTGGCGATGACGACGACCCAGCCGTATCCGCCTTCGGGGTGTGGCTCGGGGGCCGAAACTGGGTCTACGGTGTCGACGATGACGATTTCCTCGCCGAGCTTTGTGGAGTGGACGTCGGCCTCGTGTGGCTGCGCCAAAGTGTGGTTGGTGGTGTTGGTTTTTTGCGAGGATTCGCTTGGTGGTGCCATTGGGACGGTGCGTTGCCAAAGAATGAGATGCAGAAGGGAGGAGTGCGATGCGATGTGGTGCGATGTGGTGCGATGCGGGCGGGTGGGAGTCTGGGAAGAGGCCGGGATGGAGTGCTTTGATGCTCGCTCTGCCCGAGGGGGCAGACTCCCGGCGATATATATTCTCTCTCGCCTTTTTTTTTCCTTCTGGCAGCTGGAGCCATGGAATTTTCCTGTGGGGCCGGCCTGGCTGCTGACAATCGCGCGACCGCACGGTGTCGACGAGCCCAACAGAGCAAATGGGGGCTGAGCATTTCAAATGGCCTTGTTCGATCACGCCCGATCGGCTAATCCTCGGCAAATCCACGGGCACCGCGCTCGACGACGCCGGTGACTCTGCAGACACAACCGGGCTGCGGCTGCAGGGCCCTCCTGGGGCAGGGGCACAGGCGCTTCCCACGGCCAGGGCCGCAGCGGAAACAGGTGTTCGCAGCCCCGAAGCCATCGCCGCAAGTAACTGGTAGTGCCTGCGCGGGCTGCGCCGGCTGCGACACGGCCTGAACGAAGCGCAGGGCCGATCCCAGGGCACAGGCGGCATTGCTTGGAGGCAAGACATGGCCGATGCACCCCAGACACGATTGGAATCGTGGTGGTGGTGGTGACAAACGATCGGGCTTTCGTGCAGCCAGCATCGGTCATGTCAAGCCGCACGAGCAACCACGGATCGCGAATCCAGCAATGGCCCTGTGGCGACTCTGCCATGAGCCGAGCATGTGCGCATCCATTGGTCAGCGGTTTGAAACAGGTGTCGGAGGATGGCGTGGCCATGATACCCGGAAGACGGCGTGGCCAGGACGTCGTTGCCGCCGTCGTCGTTCTCCAACACAAGCGTTGATGTTCTGTTCTGATCCGTTGTGGTTGGCCAATCAACTGGGCGAGCGAGATGCATCCACGTGACACACCGGCTCGAGTGCATTCGAGCCGGCAGCACATCCGCCCCGGTCGGCTGCTCTGCCTGTGGCCGTCTGGCTCACTGCCGCCGATCTCTGCGTGTTCCCTGGCTCTGGGCGTCGAGGAGCATCACGGACTGCTTCCCCGGGTGCGCCGCTATTGTCTGTCTGGTCTTCCTGATCTCGCTCTTATCTGACGCACACATCATCCACAACTTGCGGACGCCCCGAGTATCGACTGGAATCGATCCACTTGCTCTGCCCATCCAACCCACGCCCGATCCAGCTGCCTCCTCGCTCGACTCACTTCAGCGCCGGGCCATGTCCTTTAATCCAAACGTGAGCTTTCCTTTGAGCGCCCAAGGCATGCAGTCTCAGCAATCTCAACAATCTCAGCAGCAACTGCACAGTCAGCAGTCTCAGCAGCATCAACAGCAGCCACAATCGGGCTCGTACCCACAGCATATTTCCCAACCGATCGCCGCTCATGTTGGGGCTGATGCTGTCCCGCAGCAGCTCGCCCAGCAAGCCCTCAGCCAGCAATACTACTTTCATCTTGCCCAGCACCCGCAGAGGACTCAGGGCGTCCAGGCACAGCCTATTCCACAGGCCCAGCTGATGAACACATTCACCAACTTTGGTCCAGTTGCAGCACATGCACTTTCTCCTGCCGTCGGCTCCAAAATGCCGCCCGTCAAGATCACTCCCTCTCGACCAAGTAGGTTGCCTCTTCTTTTTTTTTCGTTCCTCGCTCCTTCCTGCCTGTCCGATGAGCCACGATCTGCGGTTGCTGGATGAGGTTTCGATATGCCGTGATCGCATGTGCGGCTCCAATCGTCGCCTTCGTGTCGCCGCGTATGTGCCTCGACACTCGTTTGGCCGAGCCCGTTCTGCTCTCTCGGTCGATCTGAGGGGATGGAGAGGCAAGCCGCTCGTGCTCGCCGGATAGGATCATGGCTTCTGGTGATAACCTTGGACCGATCTACGCATGCTGACTGACACTGCTGGTTTCGGGGGGTCGGGCAGTGAGCTCGCAGGCGGCTCCAGCAACGCCGATTCAACAAAAGTGGCATCCCATGATGGCACCGGCTGCCCAGGCCCAACAGGCCCAGCAAGCCCAGCAAATACAACAGATGCATCAAATCCATCAAATCCATCAAATGCAGATGCACCATATGCAGCATCTGCAGCCGCATCCACAGCCGCAGCCACAGCCCATGACGCAAGCCCAGCGGGTCCTGATGCTGCCCTTCCACAACGCCTATTCTACCCGGCTGAAGGAGGGCAACAGCTCGCTGCTGATATCAACACAGGGACCCCGGGCCACCACCAAAAAGCGTACGATGGCGGAGACGAGTGACTCGGAGCTCAGCTTCAGCGACGACTCGGACGACGGCGAAGCGACAACACGGCGGACCACTCGCTCAAGCGCCCAGGGCTCGGCCGCTCACACCAACGGGCCACACACCAGTCAGTCGGCTGGAGCCAATGTGCTGCGAAATCTGATGCGCAAGACACGACATCGATATTTGCATCGACGAGAGTCCGAGCACATTGCCACTGTCGAGGAGATCTTGGTGCCGATCCGTATCGAGCTCGAGCTAGACGGCTTCCGAATCCGCGACTCGTTTACATGGAACTTGAATGGTATGGCAAAGCCGCTGCCGCCGCAAGCTTCTGAGACTCTGCTGGATTGCAGCTGCTCCTCTGCCTTGGTGACTTGTGTGTCCAAGTCGACGATCGCACTCACGATGCCTCTGCGTCCCCCCTCGCTATCCCCACCCAGAAAAACTCATGACGCCGGACCACTTTGCCGAGCTATTCTGTGACGACTTGGATCTTCCCGCGAACGTATACGCCCGCCAGATCTCAACCAGCATTCGACAACAACTCTCCGAGTACGCTAGCTCACACGAGATTCCGCTGAACTTTGGCGAAGACTCGAGAGTCGCCATCCAGGTTCGTAGCCTTAGTGCAGAGCGCCGTCATCCCCTTGTTGATGTTGAATGTTGATGTTGATGTTGATGTTGGTGTTTTTGATACACCTTCTGCCTCTTTCCAGCTCGACATTCTTGTTGGCAACGTGCAGCTGAGGGATCAGTTCGAATGGGATGTGGCCTCCCCTTTGACGCCCGAGGAGTTTGCAAAGGGCTTGGCAAGCGACCTTGGATTAGGAGGAGAGTTTGTTACCATCATCGCTCATAGGTAAGGCTGGCTGTAGCTGTCGCTGCTGATGCAAAACCAGTTCCTGCAAACTTGATGCGCTGCATTATTTCGACTTGATCAAGCACGCAGCTGAATCCTGCTTTAATACTCTGTTCTATATCGCTGACGGTAACAGTATCCACGAACAACTGCAGCAGACACGGATGTCGTTCCTGGAGCAGTCGTTCCGGTCATCGCCATCACTGCTAAGAGTGATTCGGGACGACAAGGACGCGGACGAGTGGACACCATATATTGACGTTTTGACGCCCGACGAGATCGAAAGGAACTTGATTCTGGCCGAGCGGACCTCGAGGTATGGCCGTTGCGCTGGGCAGAGCGTCAAGCCCGATAGGGATGGCTGTGTCGAGGCGAGCGAACTGACGGAACGTGTCTTGCTCCCCATGATATTTAGACGCTTGAGACGATCCAACATGATCAGCCTCGGCAAGCGAATCCGACCATCGCGATACTAGAGGCAGCTGTGTCCGCGTTGGCTGCGAACCGCGAGGGCAGCAAGCTCCGAGGGCAGCAAGCAGAGTGCGGCAATACATTCGAGATGGATCTGAGGAACATTCATGATGAGGACGATGAGAACACAGAGCGTGGCTTGCTGGGGGGACGAACGAGGGCAAGCGAGAGAGCCAGAGCCAGAGCGAGAGGCAGAGAGAGAGCCGGAAAGAGAGAGATGCACACAGAGAGACACACTCACCAAGCGAGACTCCAAGCGAGACTCAAGCGAGAGCGGTCTCTCCGTCTCGCTCCCGTCTCGCTCCCGTCTCGCTCCCGTCCCGTCCTGCGCCAGGCTTGTCCTCTCCAAGGTTGGACTTCTGCTTGTCTGCGCTCTGCTCGTCTCCTTCCTCCTCCTCCCTGCCCACAGCGATCCCAGAGGTGCGGTCTCTGGCCTGCCGGTCCCGCCTGCCTTCCCCCCCGTCGCCGTAGCGGTGCTATTCTTTCCTCCACAGCCATCGCTAGCCTGTCGCAGCCCGATCCCCTCCTTTTCTCCCCTCGCTCTTTAATCTCTTCAGCTTGATCTTGCCCTTCAATGAATCCCCCGTCATCATCGGCCTCGCTCGATAACTCCCCAAAGCCCGCCTCCTCAGCCGCTAAAGAGCCCTCGTCGAACCCTTCGAAAACAGCCTCGGCGACCGCACCGCCCTCTGTCGGATCGCAGGATCACCCCAGCCCGTTTCAACTCTCAAGCAACGTTTTCGCTTCCGATTCGGCCTCCAGAATGTAAACGGATCATCCGCATCGATTCGGCGTCTCAGCTTTCCGCCTCTTTTCAGACAATCGCTTTTCTTTTCTCCACTCGCCATCTTCATCTCTGAGCTTTTAGCCATCATCGTGCTCCCCTCATCTATGTTCGGTTTTGACTCGACATGCTCGAATTTCTGCCATCGCGAGCGCAGACTCCTTTCGGGCGGGGGGGGGGCACCCCTCCCCGTCGAGCCCCTCCGCCATGCATCTCTTTCACCCCCATCTTCTTGGGAAACGCACGATTGCCGTCGGTCCCTCTCTGCTGCTCGTGTATAGCGGTGAATTCCTCCGTTGCAACCATGTCATTTTGGTATTGGATCCATCGCCCAGTCACTGATTGCACCGATCACCTCCCCTTTCGCCCACCAACATCTGGCCATGCAGGATCAAGCCGTCCGAATCCGATATCTCCAACACCCACCACGACTCGGACTCGGTGGACTCTGAAATCAGCGAGGATGAGGAGGATTCCAAAGATTACTGCAAAGGTACGGCCCGACGACCTCAGCCATTCGCGATCGTCGGTCATGTCTCTGTCCTCCCCATTCTGTCCCCATTTTGCCTCCATTTCGTGTCTGGGATTCGCTTTATCGGTCCTTTGTTTTCTTTTCTATTTCTGCTTGCAAAAACTCAGACATGACCATCAATGTCCCTTCTGCTTGGGGCTGGCGATTTTGCACTTGCACTCTGCCCTCCCTCCCTGTTCCCGGCCAACAACCTCGTCGACTAATCCCTCTATTGCTCCGGACAGGCGGATATCATCCAGTCAACATTGGCGACAAGTTCCACGAGAACAGATACCTGATCCTTCGGAAACTGGGATGGGGCCATTTTTCGACAGTCTGGCTGGCGCAGGATCAAAAGTAGGTGTCGCTCCCGATCGGCTTCAACTGCTGCGGGCGTTGGTCTACTCCAGCTGGTTCTTGACTGAGAGCGACGATCGAGTCAGTGTTCTGGTCTCTGGGAGCTGCTGCTCTGCCGCTGCACCAGCATTTGCTAGCCGCTGACTCTGATGATCCCTTGCCTCCCGCGTTCGATCCGCATTGGGCTTTCCCCAGACTTGATCGCCTTGTGGCACTCAAGATTGTCAAGTCTGCGACCCACTACACCGAAACAGCGCTCGATGAAATCAAGCTTCTGGAACGGGTTTCGACAGCAAATCCCACAAGTAAAGCGCGAAAGGCAGTCGTCGAGCTCTACGACTGGTTCAAGCACAAGGGGCCCAACGGCGTCCGTAAGTGCCGTTCGCTGCAGCTGGATCGTCTCGGCGCGACAACGGATCGTCATGGGATCAACCACTACCCAGACAATTCTCGCTGCACTGTCGTGCCATTTCTGAAGATGCTTGTCTCGTCACCGTCTGACCATCGCCGTCCCCCCCCCTCAATCGTCAACCAGACGTTTGCATGGCCTTCGAGGTCCTTGGCCCGAATCTGCTGACGCTCATTCGCCAGTATCGCCATCGTGGCATTCATACTGCGATCGTTCAGAGGATCACGAAGCAAATTCTCATGGCATTCGACTACCTCCATCGAGAGTGTGGTATCATTCACACCGACCTCAAGCCAGAGGTGAGTTGGATCGCTACGCTGCTCAGCCATCGCAGTGGCTGTGTCTGCCCAAGAGATGTTAAACAGCAGCAGTTGCGGTTGCAGCGATGCCGTCCCCAGTGGGCCTGCAGGGCTGGAGTGTACTCCTCTATCTCACCGACAGTCGTGCTGACCTTGGCTTCCCCCCCCCCAACATCAATATGGGCTGTGTCCAGAACGTACTCATCGGTGTCGATCTGGAAAAGATCAAGCAAAAGCTCGGCCTCGTTGGGGTTGCTGGCTGCAACGGTGCTAGCAAATCGGCTGACGGCAGCAACACCGCCGGGGCCGGTGTGACCCAGCCGATAGGCAAGGATAGTCCTCTGTGGTCACTATGTACGTCGCCGATCTCGACGTCGACTCCGGGCTCGCCTCTGACACGCCAGCAGCGCAAGAAGCAAAAGTACAAGCAAAAGAAGCAGCTGGCCAAGATGCAGACCATCCAAACAGCAGTCACGGGCGGCCCTGGTGCCTCCAAGCGCCCGTCGCTTACTCCGGCCAGCGCCAGCGCGATCGAGGGGGCAAGGCTACCACTGGGCTCTTCCTCCACTGGCAACCCGGCCAACAGCTCGACTGGTAGCGGTAAGAGACACCAACTCCCCGGATCGGCTTTGGACGAATACACGGGCAGCCGGATACTGCTCGAGTTCTTTGTACGCTTGCTATTCATCTGCTCAGCCACTGCCACTCCCCTCCAGATGACAAGTCTGCTCAAAACATCGACATCAACAGCCTGACGCCAGAAGAAATCGCCAAGATGACAAAGACCTCGCGACTATCGTTCATCCCCAACAACCGGACCGATGCTCAGAACGGCACCAGTTCGAAGGCTACGTCAAGGTAGGCAGCTGGCTGAGGCAGGGGTTTGCAACAACCGACTCAGCACGTTCACACTCGTTGCCCCATGCGTCCTGCTCCGTGTACTACGCTCTATTCAATCGGCCGGTGCCCGATCTCACCTCTGCCGCCTGACACACCAGTGAAACTTTGGGCAGGAACCTCAGCGACATCAGTCTGGCCGACAAGAGCGAATCTGCTGGTGAGTTACAGCCATGCCATCGCCTTCCCGCTGCACTACCAAAGTCTGCAATTTGTAGTCGAGATCACTACTGACTCACGTTCCCCCGATGCCTCCACTCGCAGATATGGCCAACGCTACTCCCGAAGAGAAGCAACAGCTGAAAGAGGAGGCTCGTCGGCGAAGACACCTCGAGCACCAGCACATCAAGGTATGCCTCAATGAGCAGACACGGTCAGACTCGGCAGGCATCCGAGGGCCAACGTGGACGCTAACGCCGAACTCTGTTTTCGTCGCCAGGTCAAAATTGCCGACCTTGGAAACGCCTGGTGGGTTCCTGGTGGTGCTGTCGATCCTCACTTCTCTCTGGCGATTTGGCTTTCGTTTTTGCACGCGAAACTGGAGCGCCGGTGCAGTTCAGCTGACCTATCGTACCTGCAATATGCTGTTTGTCAGCTGGATCGACCATCATTTTACCAATGATATCCAAACGCGGCAATACCGGTCGCCTGAGGCCATTCTGGGGGCCAAATACGACACCAGCGCCGACATCTGGAGTCTCGGAACAATGGTACGTGACTGGGGAGGGGTGCTGTTCGCCGGTAAAGCCGACAGCCAAAGTGGCTGGTTCCGCGTCTGCAGGCCAAGCGTGATCTAACAATATGGCGGGCGTTAGGTCTTTGAGCTGCTCACGGGCGACTACTTGTTCGATCCCCAATCCGGAAGCAAGTACACCAAGGACGATGGTGAGTTTGAGCTCTGGGCCGATGCCAGCCACCCGTCTGCTGCTTCGTCTGTGGCTAAATGCAACTCTCCACCAGATCACATTGCCCAGATCATCGAGCTGCTTGGGCCTTTCCCCAAGCACGTGGCGCTGGGCGGCAAATACAGCCAGAGCATCTTCAACCGAAAGGGCGAGCTGCGGAACATTCAGAAGCTGCGGTTCTGGAAGCTGGAGGATGTTCTTCACGAAAAGTATCACTTTTCACGGGAGGAATCCAGACAGATTGCCCACTTTTTGCTGCCATCGATCGAAATCGATCCACAGAAGAGGTGGGTACTTCGCCCGCAAGAAGTTTTTGCGGGACAGGGAGTCCGGGCGTATGACGAGATAGAGAGACTACAGCACACGCGATCCTGCATGAGTTTTGCGTTTCTGCACACTGAGTGGAATGTCGATGCTGCTGCTGCTGCTGGTTGTCCCGTCAGTCACCCTAACCCAAGCGAAACACCACTCGGTCATCCAGAGCGACCGCCGCCGATCTGCTGAATGACCCCTGGGTCGCGAGTGTATCGATCGAAGACATCTTTGATCCCCCGGCCAGTGGTTCCCTGGGAATGCCCGTCGGATCCGGCTCCCCGGAATCGTCGCCTGTTGCGCAAGGGGAAGATATCGATGTCGAGGCCGACGATGGCGCCGACGATGGCGCCGACGATGAGGCCGATGTTGATGTTGATGCTGATGCCGATGCCGATGTTGATGCTGATGTTGATGCTGATGCTGTGCCCGTCGCTGCCCCCGAGGCCATGGCGATCGACAGCGAGGCAGGCGCCGAATGACCGGGTCGATGGCGACACTCGTCCTGGCCCATGCCGAGATGAAACGACGACCATGGCGGAACCTCTGCTTCGCCCCATCTGCAGCCGGCTCGCAGCCAAAGCCGCAATCGCAACCACAACCGCAACCACAACTGCCGAGGCTCTGCTCTGTCTGCCCACAAGCCACATCCCTGCGCTGGTCTGCCCTTTGGTTGCAACTGGCGATACCTTCACCACCATCCCACCCCCTTTCCACCGATCTCCTCTCTGCACTTCTTCTTCGCAACAGCCCGCCAACATGACAGCGCTCGCAAATGAAATGGGATGCCTGTTTCTGAGTCCACCGGGGGCCTTTCTGCGGTTCCTGAATACACACGGTGTCCCTCTGCCATGGCGACCTGCAACCCCGGACATGACGCAGCAAAGATGCATGGTCGCGGCGTACAAGCAGACCGTCGATTGCGAAGGCCGGCTCATCGATTTGCAGCCATGAAGAGCAGAGATTGATGAGCGCCATCGCAGGCCTTCCCCAGCACCAACGCTCCGGCCTATCCCGGAGCTTTTGGAGGAATACGGCTCATGGTGCCTCGCCCGCCCATGTGCTCGGGCCTCGTGTTGGTGTCGCTCGCAGCTGGGCTTTCGCCGCAATCTCCCTTCCCTCCCTGATCTGGCCAGATCCTGCCACCAGCACCCCTTGGGCCCTGTTCTGGCTGCTGCTGCTGTCGGTGGCTACATGTATGCTTCTCCGCAGAGTCTGGACTCTCCCAAGGCGACCAGGCTGCAAACCCTGGCCGGCGGATCGCTGCTCTTCGAGGACGCCGTCCTGCCGGCTGCAGCCCGGGCAGGCATCGACCTCGCCAAGTGGGTCCCGCCACCACATCCTGGTCTTCTGCTGTCGAGGTCGCTGGAGAGTACGCATATCGACTGTTGCAAGATTGCTGCCTTCCCAGCCTCGGACCGATTCCCAGATCACCTTCCTCCTCCTCCTCCTCCTCCTCCTCCTCCTCTTCCTCCTGGCTTGTGCGAATGCCTGCTGACCTTGGGCACTTCGACCTCGTTCGCCGTTTCTGCGGCGCTGTTCTCTCTCTCGGATTGCTCTGCTTGTCGTTGGTAGATCCCAGAGCCCGTCAGCTCGATCGCAAGTTCAGCCAATGGAGTCTGAACGGTCGCTCCCTTGGCTCGCTGGCCAGCATTGCTGCGGTAGGAACTGATCCGCAAACTCGGGCGCTGGGCTGCCTCTAACGAGGAAGGCGATCGTGTGGCCCAGGAGGAATCACCCGGATGCATGCGAATGCCTATTGCCGCGGCGACCTGAAAAGCTCTGGCTCCTGTCGTGCCCAGATCGTGGTTGCCGAACATTTTGATCTGGTCGAGTCGCTTGAAGGCCTGGAATGGAGTCCGATTGGACACCACATCTACACAGCCCTGAAGAAACGATATGCAGTGCTGTCGCCCCGCATGATCGCTCTGCTCTCGATGGCATTTCCGGGTGAGTGGCAGCCGTCCGATCGCATTCCCGGCGTAGCTGCAAGCATGTTCCTCGCTTTCTGGTGCAGCGGCAGCGAAGGATGCCCCGGGCTGTCGTTGCTGACACTCCCGACGGCACTTTGGCCGACCACTTTCTCCAGATCACTTTGGCCGGGACAACGCTGTCCTTGCGAGCCTGCCCTCGACACCGTCACATCCAAGGGCATTACTGGAAACCCTGGCGTATGCATGCGGCTCGACCCTGACCGTCCTGAATCTCAGCCGCACACAGCTGGGCGATAGCGACTTGCCATATCTGCATAATCTTCCCAAGCTGCGAGTGCTCGATCTGTCGTTCACCCTGCTCACCGACGTTGGCCTGGTGGCCTTTGTTCGGCCGATCGACTTTGCCTCGAGCAGCCTGAGCGAACCAGGAGCTATATGGGCTCGCTCAAACCAGGAGGTCGCATCGGACTGGCTGGTGCTTGGCCGCCGCTGCTGCTGCTCGATTCAAAGCCTGAGCCTCAAAGGACTCGGGACGGTCTCGGATCGAGGAATCGGCGCTATTGCTCGGAAACTGAGGCACTTGTCCGTATTGGACGTTGGCCAGACCCTGGTCAGCACCAACGGTCTCGAAGCCCTTGGTCGGACGCATGGATGGATGCGGATATCGGCTCTGCAGCTCACGACCATACTCGAAGACCATACCGGCAATGCCCCGTCCGAAGCGATGCTGGATACACCGACGGGAACGGGCAGGCTCCGAGCCCTGCTCCGCATGAGCCCCTTTGCCGGGCTGACTCCAAACCAAGGCGAACAGAGCCAGTCGGATCTCCTCGAAACACTGCGCCAAGTTCATGCCCACGACCCACCGACGTTTCCAAGGAGTCTGCGGCGTCGAGTGCCAGAGTCGTCGTTGGCAGAGCTTCGGTCCTCAATCTATTTATTCCGAGATCCCGATTCAAGCGCCACCAAACGAACCAGCAGCGGAGGAGAAAGCTGGGGCGACGAGCCGCGTTCAGGTGCCAAGGCCGTCGGATCCAAGCGCTCGATCGGCCTGTCGGTTCACTCGTCGAGGAAGAAGCCCAGCCTGGGTCCGAAACTCTGGGAGTCGCTCGATGATCATCTTCTCTAGCCATCGATATGGATATTGGGCCTGGATGACCAGCATCGGGCTTGATGATCCACCTAGACCGCTGCTAATTGAGATCCAGCATCCTGGCAAAGTCGATACCAAGCAGATGGTGTGAGGCCATCACGCTGGCAGCTGAAGAAGCAGACATCGACACGGCCGAGGATCATACCCCACCAAATATCAGTCAATGTGTCGGATGTGCCAATGTCCATGTACTCACTTTGAATGCCAGAAAGCGTAGAGCCTCGCTGCCGTGGCTTTGCCGATGCACGACGCAAGATCCTGCATAGATTGGCCAGGCGCCGTCAAAATAGCCATGAGCGATTCCGCCACTCAGATTGGAGCCGTCAATATAGGCGGCCAGCGCAGCCGCAAGTCCAGCGTAGCGATGGCGGAGCTTTATGGCCGATCGTATCGAGCAACGAGAGTGTCCGGCGGTGAGACCTACCTGCTCAGAAGCATTCATCAACTGGTGCAGTGCTGGAGCAGCCATCCAAGGTATTCAAGGCGGGAGCATGAGAAATTAGAAGCAATCGCTAAGTTGAATCGGGAGCCAAAGCGGTGAGGGACTGGGGCAAGTGCGGGGGGGGGTGCGAGAGAGCAACTGACGTACTTTTGAACTCTTTCAGCAAGCTCTTTGCTTTGGTTTCGCCAATGCCGGGGCAGCACTGCACTGTTTTGATCAGGCGCTGAGTGTTGGTATGTTTGCTTGAGGCCTTTTCCGTCGGCGTCAACGAATGCTTCTTCGGACGGGCATACTGGTGCGCCTGGTTGGGTCGAGAGCCGGGCAAACCAGAGCCGATGCCGATGCCGATGCCGATGCCGATGCCGATGCCGATGCCGATGCCGATGCCGATGCCGATGCCGATGCCGATGCCGATGCCGATGCCGATGCCGATGCCGATGCCGATGCCGATGCCGATGCCGATGCCGATGCCGATGCCGATGCCGATGCCGATGCCGATGCCGATGCCGATGCCGATGCCGATGCCGATGCCGATGCCGATGCCGATGCCGATGCCGATGCCGATGCCGATGCCGATGCCGATGCCGATGAATGAGGATCCGCGTCAGTCGATGCACATTGGCGGACAGCTCTCGTGAATCCAGGAGACGCAGCACATGGGTTCATGGGAACGCACCAGTCGAGCTATGTACCGGACTCCATCTGTGACATTGGCTACCGGGATAACTCGGATGTTGAGGGTGAAGAGCGCCGTCCACTGTAGTTCATCGAACTGGGTACCGGTCATATCGGTCTTTTCGATGACGGCGACCGGCTGCTTGAACTGCAGAGCGATTTGGGACAAAGGTGCATTGAAGGGCACATCAGCAAGAGCGCAGATAGATGGAGGCGAATGTACGGGAGCGGCAGGCTCGGTGCTGATGGTATCAGCGTCTGTCTGTACTTTGCCAAGAGTCTCCAGCAGCCTCAGGTGGCTCTTGATGGGCTTGAGGAGCAGATCCGACTCTTGAAACAAGAGTATCCCGCAATCCTGGTGAGGAACAAAGTGAACAGGGATATCGGACTGGCTCAGGCGGACCTGGACTGCCGCGGTCCGGGGCACATCAGCATCCGGACTGATGCGGTTGGCAGCAGCGGTGGTTGCGGCGACAGGGCTTACGGTCCGGAGTGAGGCTTCCAAACAGCTCGTGCAGAGACAAGGTTGATGGGTGGCAGTGAACGAGCGGGGCGACCGGCATGTCTATGGACTGAGTGATGATATCGACAGATGGAAGGTGGTGTCGACAGATGGAAGGTAGTGTCGACAGATGGATGGCGGTGTCGACAGATGAAAGGTGGTATCGACAGATGGATGGCGGTGTCGACGAACAGAGCAACAGCCCTGTATCGACGAACAGAGCAAGCATGACTTGACACGTGCTTGCCTGCGCCACGCGGCGGAGTGCACACACACACGGCGGGGCTGCCTGGCCGAACCCTTGTCGGTTTGGCGCCCGGTCCTCTTGGTCTCCATCGAGTCCGGCTGCGACGTCCTGCTGCTCCCGCCGGTTCCTCTGACTTGCCGCCGCCGCTGCCCAGTTTACCACCATGCGAATCCTCTCTGCCTTTGTCCTGGCATGTGCTGCCGTCGCCCAGCTCGCCGATGCTGCGACTTCGTGAGTGTCCCCCGCGGCGTCTGCTCTTGGCATTTCTTGGTCGGGCGCGCTTGGTTGCTCTGCTAGTTCGTCAGCCCGCACCCTCGCTGGGCTGCCGATCTCTCTTGGTCGGAAGCGGCAGCTCCTCCCACGGCGGCTTTCCAACCTGTGTGCAAGCGGGGATCGGGGTCAATTCAGGCCAGTCGGACGTCCTTTGCTCTCCTCTTCGTCCGGGCACTCCCCGGTCTCTCCTTGCTCTGCCGGGCTCTCTCGTTGTCTGGGCCTTGTCAGGCATTTCGTTTGCCCAACGGATCTGGTGTATGGCTAATTGTCTGCCTCCCCACTGATCAGCATCAAGCTGAAGCGTCAGGCTCTTACTCAAAACGACCTCGTCCATCATGCTGAGGCTTATGCGCAGGCACTCAAGCTGAAGGTGATGTACAACTACCACATCGAGAATGCCGAGCACGGTGTCCCTCTGACCAACTTTATGAACGCCCAGTACTTTGGAGAGATCGGCATCGGTAAGCGCATCCTCGGGGTGTCGGACGTCGACACCAGCAGCCCAGACAGCTTCGGGTCGTGCCATAAATGCTTGGCTGCCCTTCCCAATGAAGATATTTGTAATGGCGATTGCAACATCGACTTGACATGTGTCTTGGCGGCGATACCATCCCTGCCACCCTTGCCACCAGGCACGCCGCCCCAGACCTTCACCGTCGTCTTTGATACGGGCTCCTCGAACCTGTGGGTTCCGTCGACCCGCTGCTCGTCCATTGCCTGCTGGCTCCACCGCCGGTACGATGCCTCCAAGTCGCAGAGCTACAAGGCCAATGGCACCGAGTTTGCCATCCAGTACGGCACCGGTGCTCTTGAGGGCATCATTAGCCATGTAAGCCTGTGCCTTTCGACAACATGCCATCGTTCCGCACGCCATTGCCGCATCGCGCTGTGACCCGACTCGGCTCGTCAGCCCCCTTCCTCTCAAAGTCATCCGCTGATGTGTTGCTCATGTCTCTGTTTCTCAACCACTTCTGTTCACCCTGTGCTCTCAGGATATCCTCACCCTTGGTGATCTCCAGATCCCGCAGGACTTTGGAGAGTCTGTCAAGGAGCCCGGCATCACCTTTGCTGTTGGCCGTTTCGACGGTATCCTTGGTCTTGGTAAGTTCGCGCTTGTGCTTGTCCCGTCCACGTCCCCAAGCAGCTGCATATCGTACTTGCTCGGCGCCACAGCTGTTACCATGCGCCTGCGATCGAGGCGATGATGTATGCACCTCGCTCACCGTCACGTACCCTCTCCTCCCATGTCCTCCAGGATACGACAACATTGCTGTCAAGCGTGTCGTTCCCCCATTCTACAACCTCGTTAATGTAAGAAGCTCTGCTTTCTTCTGCTGCGCCGATAATGTGGAGTGTGTCCCTGCTCCGGTCCATAGCGACTTCTCGTCGCCTGGCTCCTCCAAGCCTTCGGACACTGACTGAATAGCGGTCTGCTATACCGAATTCTCGTCCAGGCGCATCTCCTGGACACTCCTATCTTTGGTGTCTACATGAGCAACAACCAGGGTGACGATGGTGGCGAGATTGTCTTTGGTGCCGTCAACCACGATCATTACCAAGGAGCCATCAGTAAGTTTCGCCGACCAGTTTGTTGTGCTCTTGGTGCTCCCACACCGGTTGTGTATCGGCTGGGTTGAGCTAATCCCCGACTCCCGCTCTCTCCAGCATGGGCTCCCATCGTCCGTAAGGGCTACTGGGAGGTCGCTCTTCAGGGCGTTGAAATCAACGGTGCTCGCATCGATGTTGTTGCCAAGAGCGCTGCCATCGATACCGGTAAGCGGTGACCGCATTCGGACGCAACTGCCAAACGAGGTTGGCATCGCATGTGCGGTGTGCCGGCTCTATGCCGGTATTGCCACTGTGCATCTTCTTATTGCCCTTTTGTCCGTGTTGACCGGATCTCCTCATTGCCCAGGAACGTCCTTGATCGGCGTCCCCACCAAGGATGCCGAGGCCATCAACTCCAAGATCGGAGCCACCAAGGGCCAAGGAGGCCAGTACACCGTCGACTGCAGTACTGTTTCGAAGCTGCCTCCGATCACGTTCACCTTCGGAGGCAAGAAGTTCACTCTCAAAGGTGGGTTTGCATTCGGGGCTATGCATGTGTCCGGGGCGGCGGACGATGCGCACCTACGCCCTCCGTCCTCCTTGACATGTGTTTGCTGAACCCGGGCTGATCCTTCTATCAGGCGAAGACTACGTTCTCCGTGCCAGCGGTCTTGGTGGAGGCGAGACCTGTATCTCGGGATTCATCGGCATCGATGTAAGTTCTGGGCACACCATGCAGTCCCGCCCCAAGCATGGCCAGCAAGAATGGGCCATCGTGCATGCAATCGTGCTTACACCGATTTCTCATCCCTGTAGATCCCCGCTCCCGCTGGTCCTCTCTGGATCGTCGGCGATGTTTTCCTCCGTGTCTTCTACACTATCTACGATCTGTAAGTACATACGCACGCCGAGACATGTCGCTGACTATACTCGCTGCTGTCGAGATATTGGATCATCACGCCGTTCGAGCCCAATCTAACCAGTCGATTCTCCCTTTGCAACACCAGCGGCAACAACCGAGTCGGCTTCGCTCAAGCTGTCTGATCGCACATCAGATACGTCCTCAGTCTTGCGGCCTGTCGGGATTGGCGCGGCTCCCGCTTTATTCTTGTCTCGGACGCCGCCGCCCCTGGCTATCGGCTTTTCATAACTGCTACGAAGTAGCACCTGTCGAGAGGACCGACAGGACAGGCCTCGCCTATTTCAATGGATCTCTCTCTTTTTGTTGTAATATCACAAATATAGCGTGTTCTGATCAGACCCATGGTCTGTTCGGCAGTGTCCAAGAACAGCCAACGTTGGCCCCCCCCCCACATACATGCCGAAACAGGGGGGTGGGTGGGATCGCTCGTCTTGGCTGCATGAGCCACGGCGACTGAGGGAAAGGCGTCACTGCGCCTCGGTGTCAGATGAGCTCACCAACACCAACCATAATCCAGAAGGAGTTGGTTCGCTTCTCCATTCCATCGCCGCCAGCTTTCAGCTTCGATACGCTGTCGATCGATGAGGATGGGATGGAGCTTCCCGCCGCCGACACCTCGGTCGTCGAAGGACGGCTGGAAAGAACCTCGGCAATAGAAGCGCGAGATGTCTTGTTCACCAGCCGAGCAAATGTAACGAGCAGCGGAAACTGCAAAGCGTTTCGGAGGGGGGAGAGGGGGAGTGGTGTCTCAGTCGATATCAACACGCAAACAATCGTTCTGGGCATTGGCGATGCACCAATTGCCGCCGCCGCAGCTCGCTCAGGTACATGCCTTGCTCTCAGCCATGGAAGGCGAGATTAGCCACTCTCGAAATGCGGATCCTCCACAGCAAAATCAACCGCACACACCAGCTGGAATGTCGCCACAGCTCCTATCCGTACCTCAATTCGTTTCGAGTACTTCTCTCCTTCGCCCTTCTTGGGAATGACTTCAAGCATCACCGTGCGGCAGTTCTTGCCCTCCTCGGCGCCGGCGAGCAGATCAAGGGCGGCTGTAGAGGCGGTTCGGCCGCGCTGGGATGGCAGGGTCGCAGGCTCGTCGTACTGCCACATCTCGTTGTGGGGCGGAATCGTGAACGTAGGCGCCAACACCGTCACCTTTGCAGGAGCGCGCGATACAGTGTTAGGTATCGAGGAAAGAAGCTGCAACAGATCTACATGCAGCGTTGGTCCCAGTGAATGACAGCAGTCGGGGGAGAGGATGCGGTTGGTCTGTCGCCAGATCAGCAACGAGATGCCATAACCCACCACGCAGTGCTGGGAAGCCGACGAGGCATCGGTCTCGCTCTTGGAGGCGCCGGGTGCAAATGGCGTGGCTATCGAGACGTCCATCTCTTGATCGATCGGGTTGGTGAATTTGAGCAGCAGCTTGACGGGAACATCAGGGGTCAAGGGCGAGAGAGGCATCGGTTGCGCGATGGTGATCGTCGGCAGGAATTCTCTGATATCATGGTTGGGATCAGATAACCCGAATCGGCGCCGAGGCAAGCCAAAGAGAATGCCTCCCCTCCCCCCGGCGTGTACTGTCGACAGAAGCCACCAACATAGATCGCTAGCGTGCATCGCCGCCAGCATACATCGACATGCACAAATCGTGTTTACCGTGCAATCAACTTGATCTTGAACCGAGTCGCCACCGCCTTGATTTCTGGTTTGATCAGGAAATGGTCGCACTGACGGCATCGCTTCGATCGCTTAGTGCGGAGCTGAATACGCTGCGGGCGCAGGTCCCTGGATTGAGCAAAGAAGCGACCCAAGACAAAGGACATCAGTGCGAACGTTTTGCATCCACGATTTGCATCCACGATTTGCATCCACGATTTGCATCCACGATTTGCATCCATGACAAGATGAAAGGAATACCCGCACGAATGACGAGCGACTGCCGGATCGGGCAACACGAGCGACACGAGCGATACGAGCGACTTACATCCGGCGGCGCGGCTCGTCATCAGGCTGGTTGAGGCGTTGTGCCAATGTCGTTACTGCATGAAGAGTGCACAGCTTGGAGTGAGATTCACACGAATAGGCCGTGGGGTGGGAGACATCGATGCTCCTGAGTGATTGTACGGCAGGTCGGAGAGCGTGGCCATGCGAGATGGCCGAAGCGGGACGCACCTGTGTCAAGTCTCCAGAGTGGGTCCTCTTCGTCTGCCTTGCTGTTGTCTGGGAACTCCTTTGCATAGGACTCGTACGGCTCAAGCTCCTCGGTGCGGCCAATGGGGAGCGGGTTGGTCTTTGGGAGGCCCATCCCAAGCGAGGCGAGGCCGGGGATGGAGGCCAGCAGCGATGATGAGATGCTGTTGATGGCACCTCCACTCTTGAGCACGCCGGTGGGTTGTCCCTGCGCCTTCATGGCCTTTTCAAAATATGCACGGAGGCTCTCAAACTCCTTGACATCCGACCGTTCGTCCTCGGCCTTTTGCAGCTGCACTGGATACCAAGAGGAAAGGAGGAGACAGAACAGCAGGGTCAACACCGTCGTTGGGACGACCACTTCTGTGGTTACTGGTGGACATGCTAACTTGTCCAAGGCCAGGCTTGTGGGCCTCCACACCATAAGGCGACGATGGAAATCACATCGCCCGGCTGTCAAAAGTTTGGACGCAAGAGGCCAAGACCGATGGGCTCCAAAGATCGCTTGCAACCCGTCAACGGACGGACATACTCGCCAAGCCCGTGGGCCGTTCAAACTTGAGTCCAATCTCCAGCGAGTCCCAGCGACAGACGCCGCACGACAGATAGTGGATATTGGCGCCCGAGACAGTGGCGCCGGCAGCTCCCGGATCGACGATGGAGACAACAGTGAGGGTGTTCATGCAGATTGGACACTGGAAGCAGTTGCGGGCACATCTGCAGGGATGTTGCCGACGGTTCGAGAGGGTGAGACGCCCGCCAGAACAAATCAAGACGGCCCGGGAGCAAAGCGGGCGAGGGGTCGGCACTGGTCGTAGCCCACGGCAACCTGCCTGTTCTTCTCGGCTTTTGCCGAAGCTGTCGGCACCTCAAAGAGGCAGTTTGGGCAGTAAAAGCATGATATCTCCTCTGAAATGCACCGCTTGCAGCGGATCTTGTGGCAGTCGTCGCAGTAGTAGAGATGTTCCAGTCGAGATAGAGTCAGGGAGCTCCCTTCGCTCGGTGCGTTTTGGGTGATGTCGACGGTGGGCTGCGATGGAGCTCCGTCACCGGCGGTTCGGTGTGCGGATGGCTCGGTAACTCGGCTGTTTAAGCAATCACACTAGTGTCTCCAGAAGCAGCGCGGGTGAGCATGGTGCACATTGGTGAAGAATCGGGATGCGGGTCCAGTGCGGTAAGGAACGCAGGTCAGTCAGAGGAGCCGGTGGGCAGCCAACGAGCGACATTCTCCAGATCTGCTGCTCTGCACAACTGCAGCGCCCGGGAAGTTGGAAGCATCGTATCGCCGGTATGCGAGCCAGTCCTGGTCCGTCGAGGCAGACAGTGTGCGCTTCGCCAGGTCGCCAAGGCGAGGCAGCCGCAGCGGGTTCGCACCTGGTAGAAGACCGAGGGCACCGGGGTGGGGACATGGAGCGATTGGCCCTGGGCCGGGCTGCCGAAGGAAGAAGAGCTCAAGGGCATTGCAGAAGGCAGCCACAATCGGGCTATCTCGGGATGGGCTGATGCGGGAGCCTGTGATGGCTCTGGAGGGGGGGGGCAGTTGCGGCCGGGTGAGCGGGAGGGAGAGATGGAGGGAGAGATGTTGGGCGACGGCGCTGCGTTTCGGCTCTGCCAAATCCGGCGAGAAAGGGTGCGGGCGGTGGGACGACGCAGCGACCGGGCCTGCAGCCCAGTGCGGACATGCAGAGGTGGATACGCCGACGGGGACATGCACAGGTATCCATGCCAACTCGGATATGCAGTTATACATGTCAAATCGGGGATGTAGTCATCCATGCCAGCCCGGCGATGCCCCTGGTGCCCATGCACCAAGTCCGTCGCGTTATCGACGGATAATGTGTTTGTGGGATCGCCGCGGATGGGTCGTCGCATTGTTGACACAACACAGCAGACAGACTAATGTCTTGGAAGATTCCGGGATGAGGGTGGGAGATGGCAGCGCGGCAGTCGGTATATAAGCGCGCAGGGCCGTCGTCCGAGTCGATGTCCATCTGCTCGGTCGACAGCGCCATCACGCCCCAGTATTCCCACGCAGACCATCGCCCGGACCACTCCTCTGGCCATCGCTCTGACACCTGCGTAGCCGTTCAAGTGCGCTCGCCGTCCTCACTCCCACTGCAGCGTCCGGTAGGTCATGGCCCTCCAGAGTGGGTGTCCTGGTCCTCTTACAGACGACACTGCCCGGGGACTGCCATGTTCGCGCTCCGTGGACTTGCTGCTCGGCTGCCACCCACATCCAAATTGATGGTCCGTCGTTGACTTGGGCCCATCTAAATTTCTGGTTTGGTGGCCATCAGCGCCGGCTCGAGAAGCACAAGTACAAGTACGAGAACAGGAACGAGAACAGGCACATCAGCAGCAACAGCCACTATCACCCGCACCAATCCGAGCCAGAGAACTACAAGCCTCGCCTCGGACCTACTCCCCCAGACAAGTCGAACCCGGGCCTCGTCGCCATGTCGATCACAAATTGCCCATCCGTGTGTCTGAGCACATCGGTACTGACCCCGGGATCAACCTATGCACTGACCTGGCTGTCAACGTACTTTTCCCCAACCCAGAATGCACCGCTGCAGATTGATCTGTACAGCCAGAGCTCTACTGCATCAACGACGCTGACCTGTGCAACAAACTCCAGCACGCTGCTGAACTTTCCAAGCGCCAACACAGGCTCGGCCAACTTTGTGGCTCCTCTTCTTCCACAGCCAGGATTCTATGTCTTTCGAGTCAAGTCCATAGACTCGAGCTGCTTGTTTGGACCAGCACAAGGAGTGTCATTCGCCCCGAATGCAAGTGCCTCTACCTTGACCTCGACCCAAACACCCTCGGGTTCTAGAATAACAAGCTCAGCCACCCCAGGCACAAGCAGTACCACCCAACCGACAGCCGACAACAGCACACAGCCGCCCTACACAGTCGGTATCATCATTGGCTTCTCAGTGATTGCCGTTTTGCTGGTACTGCTACTGGCCAGCATCCTCTTCATATATCGCAAGGTCTTTATCATAAAGAACATGCCTGGCGGATCTGCCGACAGCACTTTTGCTAGCACTCAAGCCACTGGACGTCATTCGCCGTCGCCCACGCCGTCGGCTCGCACGATTGACAGCGACCCGGTGGTGGTGACAACGCAGTCCCCAGAACCAAGGTCCAACGGTCACTACAGCGCAGCCAGGGAATCTGAGCATTCGTTCCAGTCCCCGGCCCCGATTGCCGTCACGGATCGTCCGTCAGCATCACCCAATCCAAAGCGATTCTCACATCTGTCCCAAGTCTCTGGACAGAGCCCCAAGTCGATCCTTCGCGACAGCATGTCCGTGGTTTCGGTCGAAGATCTCACCCTGATGGCATCGAAGGGCAACTTTGACGCCATTACCGAGCTTGAGAAGCGAATCCGATCGGCTTCCTCGAGTCTTGCTCGATCCAACCAACTCTTGGCCTTGCTTACAGAGCAGATGAAAAATCAGCAGCAGCAGCAGCAGCAACAACTTCCTCATCCATACATTCCGCCGGTGGGCCAGAGCTTCTCCGAGGGCTCTCCTCAGTCACTAAAGCTGAGATCGATGACGCCGCTCGTGAGCTCGGTGTCGCTTCCCTTGGGCTCGCTGGATGGCGGTGCAAACTCATCCGCTCACTCGTCGATGAGCCAAGAACAAGCAAACAAGATCCTGCAAGTATTCTTGAAGGAGCTGCGGAATCCCCAAGTCGGGAGCTGGGACGAGGTCGTCGGTAAGGTTGGCCAGATCATCCGGGAGAATCCGGATCTGTCTGAGGCCCTCAACCACCCTCACTCGTGAAGCTCGTCACAAGTGGGCGTCTGGTTGTGATCAAGCAGCGGTATAGAATGCTGTGGCTCGTTCTACTTGTTGCTCGCAACGTAAGCGGAGGCATCCAAGATATGGTATGGATGAACTCTTTATCTCTAGATCTGAATACATGCATAAACTTCCATGCTCAACAGCCCGCCGCCACTCCGAGCTGCTCTCTGTCGTCTTTGATGGAATGCCCTCGATCCGCCCATGTATCTGGATCCCACTGTTTGGTCTCACTGTTCGGTCTTACAGGCACTCCCAACTTGCACCGCGACAGTGTTCCTGATGCCGCGATGTTGGATTGCGACATTGGATTGTGCCGTTGGATTGTGCCGTTGGATTGTGCCGTTGGATTGTGCCGTTGATTTGTGACGCATCAACACATCCCCCATTATGCGCCTCCACTCCTTCCTTGTCCAGCGGGACGAATGAAATGAATCGGGAACATGTGTTTATTCGGGCCCAGAGGGAATGATCGGCGACCGCAAAGCGAGGTGTCTCGTTTCATTTTGTGAGCGCTGCAAGTGCAGAGTCCGGCATTAGCCAGAGACAAGTGGATTCACACATCCACGGTTCTACAGCTACCATTCTTCGTCTAGAGTACGTGGCAGGAGGGATGTCTATCGAGTCAGAACCCATTCTATGCAAGACCAAGGAGATCCAGGAGTAGACGATCGAAACAGGAGAACAATGAATCAAACAAGCAAACGCAACAGAGGCAAACGTGGCGCTTGCTCTCTACGAGTAGCAAAGATATGGGGCTATCCATATGAGCACATGAAAAGCGTCAACGGTGCAAGCGTGGAAGAAGAGGAAATATAGAGCATCCCGGTGCTGGAGCAAGGGCGGCTGTTAGGGCCGAGATCGTGAGCAGAATGCAGCAGGTAAGAGCGTTGAGCTGGGGATGGAAAGGGTGTAGTGCTGCAGCATCGGGATGAGTGAAAGTGTACCCAGCGGGGGCCCTTGCATGCGTGTGCGCTATTGGAGAGGTTTGCATGCAAGCTTCGACTCAGTCCGTGTATCCGTAGTCCTTCAGTCGAAGCACGTCGATGCCACCGGCTCCAGGTTCAAACACAAAGGCAAGGCAGAGCACCGTCGTTGGTGCATTTCCGGCGTCGATGTCCTTATAGATCTGGTGGACGTTGCGAGACGGTATCCGTTACGATCAAAGTCTGGGGTCGCAAAGCCGATTCAGACTTCATGTCCGCCCAATTGCTCGCAGGCGAAATGCTCCTGGCAGCAGAGCCGCGGGCGTGACCCCCGTACAATGGCTTGCAATCGGTTCTCCGTGTAGAGCACCGTCCGGGGAAGCCATCGCCCACTTTCTACTCAGTCGCTCCCTTTTCGTCATACGCACCTGCATGACTGTGAGATTTTCGATCGCCCAGACTGCTTCGCTGTAGGTTTCAAGTTGTGAGAAGCCATTGAGGAAGGTATTGAAGAAATCCCCGGCAAAGTCAAACCGGTATATCAGCCGGTCGTCTTGGTTGAGTGGATAGCGCATCTCGGTGGTCTCGAGGATCTTTTTGCCAAAGGAATGGATACTTGTCGTGCACTCTATGGTGCGGTACCGCAGCGACTCGTAAATGGCAATGTTTTTGCACACACCCGAGTATGTGTATCCCAGGTCGATGTTCATCTGCAAGGATGTGGATTAGACGGCAAGGGTCACCCAAACAAGTAACAGCCAGAATAGCATTGGGCATTAGCAGTTAAGTATGAGTCGGTTGGGCATTGCAGCGACACTGGTGCCTCGATTCGTCACAGCGAGCCGCTTGCGCTTTGAATCTGACGTCAGCGCGAGCCATCCTTCTGTGAACGGTACCTACCTTCAGCAAGAAGAACGAAGCCGATCTGATGCTCTTGTCGAATTCGTCTTGTAGTCCAGGCAGCAGGTTAAGAGGAGCACTACATATATCGATAGCTGGAGCCGAAAGGAGCGTTTGGCGTTCGTTCAGACGGACCAATTGGTGTCGCTGGAGCTGGACAAACATGTGCGGCATAGAAATCAGTGTCGATTTATCGTCGGGCAGTGCCAGGATCCCACTGAACCAAGACGACGCAGATCCAGGACCACACTCAGCTCCGGATCACTTCCAGGCCCCAGGGGGACCACGTTAAGCATGCAGCTCGAAAATGTACCAACCTCGGTGCTGCAGGTCAGGTCGACAAAGTCCAGGTGCATCTGAAAGTAGGTCAGATAGAAGACCGGAGAGCCACGAGATCCATCATCCCCGAAAGTGATGTCATCCAGGTTCACACTGTGCCGACATTGTGCCATTTTAGGGGCAGCATATGGACACGCCGACACCAAGCCGCCTATACGAACAGGCGATTCCGAGGGGCTTGGCGACGGCAGAGAATAGGGCCTGCACTCGGTAGGAGACTGGTCCGGCAGCTTGGGATGCAGATCCGATGGCGTTGGATACGATCGAGACACGTCCTGTGGCTCCGTGGGAGCTGTTGATGAGCGAGGCCGGCGAGGGGGGAATCGATTAGTGTCTGCACGCATAGCGAGGCAGAGCACAGAGGACCGACAGTAGCATATCGACTTGACCAGTGTCCCAAAAGGCAGCCAGCTAAGGATGCAAACCCCGCCTCGATGATCCCCTCCAGCACACGGAGGGAGGCGGTGAGAATGCAGTGGAAAGGCAGCCCACCCTTGCGATCGGTGCTTTTGAGGAGGCCTTGAGTGTTCTGGTTGAGATGGATGGATGGAGAATATAGACACGACGAGAAAAACAGGATGAGTGGAGCGAATCGGACCCATATCGCTCGCCAAGGCTCCGCAGACTCCATCCCGCCGTATCGAATCGTGCAGGGCAGCTACTCTTGTTGGGAGACACCGTACCAGGCTCGGAAGCCGTATGAAGAGCTTGCGGGCCGTTGCTCGACTTGAGCCGGCATCTTTGGAGGACTCGAGTGGTGATAAGCTTTTGGTGTGGCCGTATGGATGGACTGGAGGGCGGGTTGGAGGATACGGTCGGATACAGCCCGGCAAGAATAAGCAAAGACAACGATTCCAGGAAGTAAGTGCTTGGTCACTGGCATGTATAGAGTTGTCGACGACTTGGCTTACCGCCGCGCTTGGTTCGGGATGCCAGAGATTCGACACAGAGCGAGCGCGAGTCTCGGGCCGACGACTTTAACGAAGATTTCGAGACATCGGCCGACCGCAGCTCTGCCTGGATGCCTTGAAGACCGGGCGGGCCCGAAAACGAGTAACCGAGGGGCTTGGAGGTACTTGGGGAGAGCGAGGCAAAGGCACTGACAAAGGACGGAAAGTGCTGGATCGAGTACGTGCTGCGAGCCGGGAGCTGCTATCGGAGACAGAGGGCAAGCGAGAGACAAGGTTGTCAAATAAGTGTTTTATCGAGACTGGAACAGCAACTCAATGGGGGGGGGGAAGCCATTGGACAGCTTTGACGAGCCTGGCTCAATTGGGAGCGATACTCCCATAGGGTACGAAATACGACGAGGCGGAGGGCGGAATTATAGATCCACCCGAAACCAAACCAGCCAGGTTCAAGCCCCGACGACAAGAGTCCATGATTGCAAGGAGTCTGTATGAATATGGCAGCAACAGCGACATGAATCGCATGATAGACCCATACCGCGACATCCGAATCCGAGTCCGAGTACATCTCGGGAAACTGAATTTGGAGAGGAGGCAGGTGCTGGCACTGGAGCATGGCTGGCAGAGAAGACAGGGCTATGATGCGGGAAGATGGCGGGAAAGCAGGAGGGCGGGTGACTGCTTTATGTGAGAGTTGAGTGGATGTGTGGGCTGGCGAGGACCGAATAAAGTCTCTATGGGAAAAGCAGTGCTGTGGAGAAGAATGATGCAGAGAGTTGAAAGCGCCCGGTCTTTGCAAATGTGGAGGAGGAGGGCGCTGGAGGAATTAGAGACAGGAGATTTGCTGCAGCGGGCTGAATTGGTAGAAAGCGACGGCGACGAACGAGGGAGAGTCGATGGGCCAGAATTGCGGACCGATGTAGGACCAGGGCCAGTCTTTCAGCCGATGCCAGAGGTATGATGCCAGAGTTATGATTGAGGGAATGTGCTGGAAAGGCGAAGATGTTGCTTGCCCAGCCAGACAGATCTGCAAAGCCAGCGACCCGGACAGTTCAGAAGGACAGACCCTGATCGATCGGCGAGCGCTCGAGAATGCTCCAGCTATCGAAGCAGCCATCGGGCAAACCAAGAACGTCGAGCCCGGAGCGATGCTCATGGCATGTTCTGGGGGGATTGGGCGAAGGGAGATGCTTGCGGCAAGACGATCAATCGCCGACCAGGGTGAACGACAGGTACTTACAGGGTCAAGCAGCACAGCGAACGAGGGCAAGATACGAGAGATTATCGCCCAACTGGCTCGAAAGAATAGGGGCGCTGGGTTGGATCCAAGGATGAGGGAAAGAGCAGCTATCGAGGGATTGTAGCAGCAGCCCCAGGAACACAGCTACTCCGGGAAGCGACGGCAAGAAGGGATGGTGGTGATGGATCAACAACGGAAGTGCTGTGGCAAATACTGGACCGAGCCCTGGATGATGTCGACCAGTCGATGGCAGCAACTCGGGCGGATGGAGAATGCGGTGCAGAATGAGGGATGAAATGAGGGATGAAATGAGGGATGAAAGGGGGGGGAGGAGGACCTGAGATGGCGGCACCGGCTAGATGAGTGATTGGGGTCGGCGGGAGATTGGGATCGGGGCAGCGCCTGGGCGAGTGGCTCGAGAATGAAGCTCCAGGCCAGGATGAGTGGGGATGTATTGGCAGAAGCGAGGCAAAAATGGAGGGAATTCTGTGGGAGCGAGGGAAGAGTGTTACGGAATACTCCACAATACAGCAGGAGGAGTTGCTGTGCTGCCGCAGGGGTCTGGTCCAGCCTTCCAGCCGACCGACTCTGGGCGGGAGCGAAAGGCGGTTCGGGTTTGGTGGATGCGGGTGGGCGGCAGCGGCAGCGGCGGCAAGCATCGCTGGTATGGCATGCTGGGGAGGGCGAGATCGGTGCAGTCGATGCTGCCGGTTGATGTTGCCTTCGATGCCGGTGTTGAGATGTCAATGGCGAATGGATGCACCGGGCGAGCGTCAGGGCGCCAGCAACATGCATGTCGGCGTGTCGGGTCCATTGTCCATCGTCATCAGGTCGTTGGCGTGCTGCAGCACCGTCTCCCACGGGTGCAATCCAGCGGGGCCGTCTCCGGACGGTTGAGTTGAGCAGGCACATTGCGCGGGAGTGCTGATGGGCGCGGCAAAGTGCGGGTGGGTGATGTCGAGCCAGGAGGCCATTCGACCTCGTCATGACGGCCGTCTGGGCGGATCATCATGCTCGGCAGCGATCGAGTGATCAAACAACGGAGCGTTCGAGTGACCGAGCCAGAGAGCCAAAATCACCCGAACCGCCAGGGACAGCACAAACAACACAACAGCGCACACAGCACAGAAGAGCAGCTTCATCGAAAACTATGGCCTTTTATTCTTGAAACATAAACGCAAGGGACTTAGCTCCCAATAACAGCCCCACAGAAGCAGGGCTGCATTGGTACACCAGTGGGGCTGCGGACAAATCTCCATTTAGTAGAGGCGGACAGGCTTGCCCATGGACGACTTGATGAAGAGGGACTTGACGTTCTGCCAGTTCTTCTTGAGAAGGGAGACCAGGAAGTTGATGGACATCATGGTGTTCTGGATGATCTCGTCCTCGGTCATATCGACGTGGCCAATGGCAACACCGAGGCAGAGAACCTTCTTGAGCTGGAACTTGATGGTGGCCTTCATCTCAGTGACCTTGTCACCCAGGTTCTCGGAGTGGGTGAGGGGGGTGGGGAACTTGCCGGCCTTGGCCAGACCGGGACCGAGCAGACGGGGGATCTGCTTGATGAGAGCCTCAGAGGCCAGGAAGGCATCGTACTTCTTGGCAAGCTTCTTGATCAGCTTCTTGTTCTTGTTGAGCTTCTTGAGGTCCTCAACAGACTGGTACTCGAGGTCGATCTGCTTGGCCTGATCAATGTGGGCCTGATCGGCGAGAATGCAAATCTTCATCTTGGGCTTGGGGATGTTGGGCAGGCGGACGGTTCCAGAGAAACGCTTGTCACGCTGGGGATCGTAGTTCTTGAGACCGATCTGGAGCTCGATGGTCTCGGTGAACTTTCTGGGCTTCTCCTCCTTGGAGTAGCGGAGGAGTTCCTTGACAGCCTCACGGACGGCACTCGCTTGAACCTTGCTGTGAACAGCGACGGTGCGTGTGGGATGGGCGGGCGAGAGAGACGTTGATGTTGAGTATTGGTGCGCATGGGCTGCTTCTTCTACATGGCGACCTCCCGCTTTTCTCCCTCTCGCACACAGCGGTGGGTGTAGTTTCCCACGAGTGCGATCCGGGCCAAGTTTGGCCGTGAATTGCTCCCGCGGAACAGCTGCCTCCATCCCGTCAGGCCCAATGGGCGAGGCATCCGAGTTTGTGCCATCGTGGATCTGCCGTGCACCTTGAGGCATTCGTGTGCTCCGGATTGCTGCTGGTGCTGGTGTTGCTGGTGTTGCTGCTGTTGTCTTGATGCAGGTTTGCCCAGGTCCACATTCCGCCGAGCGTTGCATGCCTGCTGTCACGCTGTGCGCCTCGCGTACGACCACCTCCTCTCCACAGCCGATCCGCCGCATCTCCTGCCCAACGAGTCTGCTCGTTCGTTTACCTCATGTTTCGTTTTCGGGATGAAAGGGAGGGGCAGAAGGCGCTGCCGCCCACGCCGAGCAGAAATACCCCGCCGTGCCGAAGAAAAAACACACGTGTGTGGCTTGGCAGCCGCCTGCGCCACGCCACTCCTCCCGGTCGCAGACGGTCACGTGGCGCACGTGCTGTGGCCTGTGTGTGCTTGCGCGGCGGATCCAAGTCGAAAAAATTTTCGGTCACCAGCCAGATCGCCGATCAGGATCGCGGGAGCCAGCATCCTCAGCCCCGCCCATCAGCCCATCTGTCCATCTGCCCATCTGTCCATCTGCCCATCTGTCCATCTGCGCTGCCTGCTCCAGCAAGCCCAGCAAGCCCAGCAAGCCCAGCAAGCCCGGCAAACCCGCAAACCCGCATAACTACAACCCCAGTCAACACCATCTCATCGATAACAACGTCCAGCACAATGAGATTCGCTCCCGTCCGCCTGCTTTCGTCGCTCGGCCGACCCTGCGGCCCCCATCGCCTGGCCGCGTCCGTGGCCTTGCCGGCGCGGGCTTTCGGCTCATCGTCGTCGGCCATGGCCAAGCCAAAGCCATCGGCATCGTCAGAAAAGGGCTCCAGCTCGTCGCCGTCGCAGGAGACCACAGCAACTTCGCCGCATGCACCCCTCGCCGACCAAGTGGTTCGTGTTCGCCTGGAGGAGCATTACTACAACACACTGCTGGAGGACATCATGATCCTCTCATACGATCACTCATCCCCTACAGCCAGTCTCGAGGCCGCCCTCCCTGCGCTGAGCCGCAAGCTCCCTGAGAACGCCCTCGAGGATCTTTTCTCGACCCCGTTTTCCGATCTGCCAACACACCCCACCAACAACGTCACGACACACTTTCTCCTGTCCAACGAAAACTCGGGCTCGGTCGTGAACTTTCCGAAACGTTCGTTTGCCAAGAAGAAGCTGAACCCGATCGATTACACCATTGTCAAGAAGGAGGTCATGACGGCACTGCCGCCTCTCGATATCTGGAAGCCCTTCTCACCCTCGCCAAAGCGGCTGCCGCTGCTGCGGAAGGTCACGGTGAAGGTCTGGGAAGACTCTGCTGCTCACAACAAGTACGTAATTCGGGCACTGCGCGTCTTGCATCTGCTGGGCGCGCTAGCGGTCCAGGCGGGATCGGCTCTGCGTGGTAATTTCCACCCTGCCTCGACTCTGCCTCGATCTCGCCTTGCCCTGGTCTCGATCTAGCCTCGATCTAGCATCTCGTGCTTGCTTGCAGTTCTGAACAGACAGACGAACGTATCGCACGACAGCTCTGGTTGCTGACAGCACTCTCGACTCGATCTGGTGCCCCCCCCCATGCCGATCGCTCATCATATTGCCGCCGACATAGATCCCTACTGCTGGGTGCCATCATGAACCTCCAGTCAATCACCGGTGTCGAGGGAACGCCGCTCTTTTCCGACAAGAGCGATGCTTCCCGCAAGATCCGTGCTGGCATGCCGCTAGGTGCCAAAGTAGACCTCTACGGCGACAAAATGTACGAGTTTGTGGACAAACTGAACCAGTGCGTGCTGCCCCGCCTCCGCGAATGGGAAGGCATCAACCCGGTTGGCAACAACCTGGGCGCATTGAAGCTCGAGCTCCCCGAGTCGGCCATGGGCTACTTCCCCGATATCGAGCCTCACTTTGACATGTTCCCGAGGATGTTCAAAACCGAGATCACCTTCTTTACGACTGCCCGCAACGACCGTGAAACCATGCTGTTGCTCAGTGGCTTCCAGTTGCCATTCCTAGACAAGCCGATCGTCCAGCTCGAGGAGACCTCGGACGACAACTCGGATCCTTGGGCCAAGTTCTACAAGACAAAGCGACAGCAAGAGATGAGAAAGCAGAAGCTCATGGGCAAGAAATAGAGTCTGTCTTGAGCGTGTCCTGTGATGACGGCGAGTGTTCCAGTATACATATGCCCAATGAAAGAAATTCGCCTGGACATTACCCAAAACATTACCTGGGAGTGGTGCATGGTTGGCAATCCAAGTGCTCGGTGGCAATCCAACTGCTCGGTGGCAATCCAAGTGTCTCATCTGCCCGAGCGCTGATTGGCGCTACCGTTGGTGAAATCATCGATTCATCCAAAGAGCTCTGCGACCGGGGTTGGCTCGCTGCCATTCGACCAGCTCGTCCAGCCAGGCTCGTCAGGGCCGGGCGAGAGTCGGAATCCGGCGATGCCTTGTCGCAAGCGTTGTCAGCAGGCTCAGGCCACATCCAGCGCAGCGCCCGGCAATGACGCCAGCCAACCCGCCTCTGGCGACATCCGCATCATCTCTACAACATCGACAGCCGTCCCGCAGGCTGCATCTTGCCATTGATCTTCGCCAACAATGTGGGTGTTTGGATACGGCAGCTTGATCTGGAAAGTCGGTATGTTGAGTCGCTCTCGGTTGCAGCCAAAAGCCCCGCCGTTGCCGCCTGCTGCATCCGTTTCCCCCAGCACTCATGTCTCGGAACACCAACCTTTGACAGACTTTCCATATGAAGTGAGGATACCGGGATACATCTGCGGATTCGTGCGGCGATTCTGGCAGGTTCGTTCAGCCGCCGACGATGCCCTGTCAGCGAGCTTGGAGCAACGCTCTGCCCGCTGGGTTTGCTTTCCTGCCATCCAGTGCCTTGCTGGATGGGGGTCGTCAGTGTCGTCCGCAAGGTCGACCAGGAACAACTCTGGTCTTTATGAGCAGCTGCCGGTGTTCAGAAACCAAAGACCCGTCGTGCTGATCCTCTCTTGTCCCCGCCACTCAGGGCAGCCACGATCACCGAGGCACTCCAGAGTCGCCCGGCCGTGTGGTGACCCTCCTGCCGTATTCCGAGTGGCAGACGCTCTCGGATCGAGACTTTGCGGTCCACCAGCGAGCAGATGTCTGCTGGGGCGTTGCATGTGAGCTTTGTTGTCGAACGATCCGAGCGAGGGCAAACGACGACAGCGCCTGCGAACCAGTATGCCCTCCATTTGGACTTGTCGATGCCTTCAATGCGTCGGTTGCTGCTGCATTGATAGCCAGCTCAGCCGGTATCCATCTTCAGTTTGCCTTGCTGCATCCCTCTGATCTCGCTGTCGCTTGCACCATATATTTCATCTGGGTTTGGCTGCTCGTATGCAGACAAGGTTGCTCCCAAGGACGAGGCATGGGTCCGGGCCCACCTCGACCACCGAGAGAAGAATGGATACGAGTCTTTCAAGGTGCCTGTCTATCACCCGCTCGCAGGAAGTGACCAGCCGATCGTTCAGAATGCCATGGTCTATCTCGCCGGCATCGAAAACGAGGCCTTCCTGGGTCCAGAAACGCTCGACCACATGGGCGTTCATATTGCCCACTCAAGAGGTCCAAGCGGCCAGAACTATGAATGTAAGTCACCTGAAGCTTCGAGTTGGGGCTCAACGCAAGAGTGCCCACAGCGAGCGATCCTTGGATGGATTTGGCTGCGTGTATTTGTCCTGGCAGTGGTCATATCGACAGGATGCCATCTGGTGGCCTCGAGAGATCGTCTGGCATATTGCGATCTACAGCTCGGGCCCTTCTGTGCTATCTTCAGAGCCGCTGACTAAGTGCGATACCAACCGCAGACCTCTTTGGGCTTTACAAGTCCCTGAAGGCGCTGGTGCCCGATTTCCCGGACGAGCACGTTGAGCAACTCACCGACCGGGTGGTCCAAGCCCTCAAGGATAACCACGCCTTTGATCCCAGCATGCTAGAGAACCCCAAGTTTGACGATGCTCTGGGGGAGCTTCGAGAAATGTCAATCTGGACGCACGAGCGCCTGCAAGAGCGGCTGGATTTTGCGCACAAGCTGGAACAGGCCGAGGAGAGCTTGGCTGCATGAGCAAAGTTGCTCTTGAGCTCGGCCGTGTGCCCTTTGAATGAGCCAGGCAGATTCGTGCTTGGCGATTCGTCATGGAGGCATCTCTGAAAGAGGTTCATCGCTTGTTGATATGTGACCAGAGCTTGCTTGGTTGGAAATCGTTGGCGGTGCGATCATTGGCACCGCATGTTGCGCCAGAACATGCCGCTGGATTGAACACGGAACAGGACGCCCTGAACATGCATGTGCACCGAGGAGCCAACGCAATGCGGTCGACATGAGACACTGGCATATGTGGATTCTGTTGTGCCCCTCAGAAGTGACAGTTACAGCTTCCCGCACACCTCGCTTGGGTGCGTCGACACGGGCTTCTGGCAAGCGAGCCCTGCATGGCACAGCTGCGGTGACTATGGCGGGAAGCACAATCGGCTCTCATCCCCTCCCCTTGCAATCGGGATGCTCCTGTCCGTGCTGTGTGCGTCTGGAAGTACAGTCTGTCCAGAAAGAAACGGGTCACTTTCCCTTCCTGGCTTCAGATGTCTGAAGCCCGCTGACTGACTGTAGGCAGCGGACAAGCCGTGCGATTGTTTCCCGTCCTGGTTGGCAATCGAGTGGTTTTGGTTAGTTTGGGAAGCACAGTCTTGAACACACTCGGTCGATCTCCTGTGGCGATGATCGACTGGCATACCGAGATCATGTTCCTTGAGGCATTGATGTCTCGATCCCACAGCGTATGGCAGCTTGCACAGCTCCGGACAAAGTGTGGTTTCTCGATATCAAGATGGTGCTGTGCTTGGCCATGAATGTGATGAGTGGGTGTGTATTCAGGTTCCAGAAAACAACAATGTCCTGGTTAAAAACAGGGGTGTCCCATTTCATTTTGGAATCGCTGTATGTCTCAGCCGAGCCACGATTCCCACGACTCCCACAGACCAGCCGTGGCGCAGTCGCATGTGACCCGCACATGACCGCGCCTTCAGCCCAAACCCGAACATCCATCGCCGATCGAGCGGTCCTCTGCATCCGCAACAGCATTCTGTTATCCGAGACCGCTCTGACCATCCTCCATCCATGAACCACCTTCCTGCCGCACACACTGCATCTTTCTTCCCAAACGCTCTCGCCGGCAACGTCGATGAGGCCAGCGCCAAGCAGATCCTTGGCCACTTCAGCACGCTCAACTTTGCGACCCTGCCCGCCAAGGTGCTGGAGCTCAAGGGACTCCTGCAGACTCAGTACTATCCCTTCGTGTGCCGACACATTGTCTTCAAAGAGATCTCTCGGGATTCAAGTGTCATACCCTTGTTTCTGGATCTCTTTCAGTCGCTCAACATCCCCGAGCTAGACCATGTTTCGTTGACTCTGACGGTTGCGAGCGCGAAGGCGATCTTGGGCTCGGACGAGATTGTTGTCTCGCCCGAGCAGCGCCTCGCTCTGCGAAATCTGGGCGTCTGGCTGTCCGGCTTGAATCTTCGACGCTGGAAGCTCGTGAAGGCCAAGCATCCCATCCACAAGGTTGTCATCCCTTGCGATCCCTGCTTGTCGCTCCTCCAGGCGCTAATCCCCAATCTTTCGCACCTTTCACGCTGCCGATGCATCAACAGGAGCTCGTCCTTGACCTGATGGAGATCGATCGCCTGACTGTAGCCATTCCATTCATATGCAACGTGATGGATTGCTGCAACAGCGCTAGCCAGAACTTTCGCCCGGCAAGCCCATGGGGCAAGGCTCTTCTGAGATCGGTCTCGGACTTTTACCAGGTGAAGCTCAACATTCGAGCCGAAGTCGATGAGCTCGAGCACCTGGGGTCATATCAAGGTAGAGCGCTTGCGCCGATATCTACACCGGCAATTGCATGTGCAGTTTTGTCCCAGAGACATTGGCGATGTACTTTAGAGCCGATCCTGTCACAGCCTCGACTCGGCCATGGTGGTTCACTATGAGACATACCCTTTTGATTCATTCCATCGACCCCTCGATACCGTCCGCCCTGACTTTTGTTGTAACATATGACCATTACAGCGCACTACCCTGTCTCCCGGCAGAACTTTTCGGCTGATCTTGTGGTCAAGCCCGCCGCCGGTTTGGCCCCTGACACACTTCGCCGCTGCCTGTATGAGTCCTCCCGTCGAACCATCGATGAGGTGAGTCCGTCCTGATGGTGCAGCTGCAGTCGGCTCTATACGCGCCAGTAAACCTGGACTACCAAGCCACAAAGCTGGATCCGCTTACTCATCGCACTCGTGCTGTGCTGATTCTTTGGCCAATGTCGTTGGCCATCCTCATCGAATAATCCACAGGTCATGGAGTACGTTGTTGACCGGTGTGTCTCCATTGCCACGAACACAACGCGCCTGCTGCTGCACCGTGATTTTGCTCCCGAGCATAGCGAAGCCAACATCAAGACCGCTATTCGCATTTTGGTCCAGTCCCTTGCCGGTGGGTGTCAGTTCCTGAGCAACGTCGGCACCCACAGTTGCTTGAACCTGACACATAGGACGTGCAGACACAACAAAATCCGTCTCTTACCTCCGACCCTTATGTTCATGCCATTAGCTGCGCTGTCAAATGTTGTATCGCGCGACTCTATCCGGCAGCGCACCAAGGCTCACATGGTTGAGATTTTCAAGGCCGCAGCGGAGGTACGTGGCTGGACAGATCACCGAGGAGGCGGAAGGCTATTTTTGACTCTGCGACTGTAGTCAACTGACGGCATTTCATATATGTTGTACAAATCCCAGGTTCCTGTCTCCGAGTTCTTGGTCTCCAGCTGGGTTGCAGACAACCTTGAAGTCCTTTCGCTCATCATCGAGCGGGCAACATTCTCTACTGCTGCTCATGAGGTCGACCGCCTCTTTTCGGTCTACCGGGAGCAGGTACGGCACGAGTCATGCTGCTACATATGTCCAGGTCATCCTGGCTCGACTGTCGACTGTCGACTGTCAACCTGGAAGCCTGCGCAGCAGCATCCGTGGTGTGTCAGGGGGAAAGCAGGCTTCCGTTGTTATTTCACGCCCATGTGAGGGATACAGAATTGTGTATTCAGCGCACCACGTAGATGCGATTGCGGCCATATCGAGTTCTGAACGACGTCGGTGCGCGCCGTTAGTCCCAGATACTGATGAATATGCTGTGACGTTGTCCACCAGCTTGCAAGGGGATTGGAACCCTTCCGTCGACTGGGAACAAATAGCAGCGTTGGGCTGGTAGGCATGACTGTCACTGTCCAGCACCGCTCTATGGCACGGCGCTGATTGTCGTTCTCTGCGTCATTATCCCACACAAAGGCGCGCGAAGGCTCGCCAAAGCCCATCCGACCTGCACTCTCTGGTGGCTTTCCTGATCTCGAGAGTCTACAATCGCCCGTTCCCAGCACATCCGCCCGACGATTTTCGGTAATGCGATTCGAATCGATGATCGTCACGCCGAGCTGATGGGAGAAGTTGTGCATCATCGACCGGATGTGGGAACGTGTTACCCTACACCCTCTCGTTTTAACGCCAGCCCCTTCAAATTGCCCTCTATCGACTCAGCAACTATTGATCGATCTCGAGACCATCATTGCGCAGAACTCGTCGCTCTCATTGGCGACCTTGCCGAACCAGCAGGATATCAAGCATTCTGTTCAGCAGAGCTTGGTGTTCATCGACAAATTTCCAGCGCGGTCGACTCAGCAGGAGGAGTTCTGTACACTCTTTGTCCAAAAGATTCTGCAGTTGTTGTACCAGTATCCAGACTCGCAGCTGGCGCGCGAGGTCTTTGTTGTGATGCTGCAGAAGCTGACCGAAGTTTCAAAGAAAGCGCATGCCGAAATCCAAGAGTGGCTCCTGTACGCAGACACGGAGCGAAAGCTGAGTGTCCCGGTGATGTTTGTCTTGGTACAGTCGCGTCTGCTCCCGATTCTGGGGCTTGATGTTCAATTGGCGAGATACATCCAAAGCGCTCAGCCATCCGAAGTCGAGTTTGCGATCGACTTTATCAAGAAATGCCTGCTGGAGAAGACGGATGCCGACCATGCGCTATGTAGCCGCATTGATTTGCTGACCTCCCTGGACGCCCTTGCTCATCAAAAGTCGGCGGGGACGCTGAACGAAAGGTAGGAGTGATGGATTGTATTTGGCCGAGCCGAGCCGGGCAGTGACATGGCGTGTGGGCTTGAAGGGCGCATTAATGTATGCTCTCGCTGACGCATCTTCCCAACGGATTGTTGTGTCTCCATTTTTGTCTGCCATGACGCAGCGGTGCGGCGCTATTGGACCAACTTCGGTCGCAGCTGCGATCTGTCGGCGATATCGAACACGAGAGCCTCCAGGAGCAGCTGTCGCTCGTCTTTGCCGAATGGATCCGGATCTATCAGCACCCGTACTCGAGCGAGCGCATCCAAGGTGCATATATCGAGGAGATTTTCGACCGTGGGATCGTCGACAGCAACGACAGTCTCCATATCTTTCTCCGAACCTGTACCGAAGCCAGCCTTGACGAGTATGCCCACAAGACGGCTTTCCTGGCACCGGCAGCTCCGCCGACGAGTTCAGACAGGATCGTTGCAGTTGATGCATTTGCTCGTCTGATCGTTATGATACTCAAGCGCGATCTTCTGCGGTCTGACGATACTTCGATCGACCAAGCGGCTGCCGAGGGTGAAGCAGCGAACACCAGAGACCCTATGTATCTGACGACCAAGTCGCTCTCGATCATCACCTTGGTGCTCGTCCACCGACACAAGGAGCTGTCCACTGAATTCAACCCTCAGCCGTTCTATCGCCTCTTCTCGACCATCCTCTCGGAGCTCGAGGCGAGCCGATCCGTTCTGAAAGGCAAATATGTCAAAATCCTAGTTTGCTTTGGGTACGTGCGACCACGACGATCCTGGACCGGCATGCCGAACACACGATTGCGCCAGCACACTGTGCATGGTGCCCAGGTTGTGAAGCATACTTGATGGACCCTCATACTGACTGAGCCACCTTCACGAATGTCGATGTGTAATGCCCTTGCCGTTCCGAACTGTCTACAGGAATGCTTTGCATAATCTGCGTCCATCCCTCGTTCCCGGGTTCGCATTTGCCTGGCTACAGCTCGTTTCCCATCGCTACTTCATGCCCAAGCTCCTTCTGGCCAAGAGACGAAAAGTATGTGTGTCACGGACAAATCGTCCTCACGGCCTGTCGATCTGCTTTATCCATCATGGAAGGCGACGTCCCGGTGGATAACTTGTTGCTCCGCCATCTCCATTTCATTCGCGCCTGCTACATCCCCTTTGCTGACATGTGTTCGCATGTGTTGATATGTTTCTAGGGCTGGTCTGTCTTTGAGCGGCTCCTCAGTGATCTGCACCAATTCATCACGCCTCTTCCAAAAGACGCCGAGTCGGTCGACAAGTCGATGCTGACGCTCTATAAAGGAGCAGCCCGGGTGTTCCTCATTTTGATACACGATTTCCCGGAGCTGCTGAAAGAGAAGGAGACTGCTTGCTCGGAACTGGTCGAGTCCTTGAAGGCGTTGAACGTCGCTGAGTGAGCCGCCGCCCGCCACCATGGCCTTGCTGAATATGGCTGGCATTGGTCGCTGGTCAAGCCCGGAGACGCCTGGCTTCAGACAGACACGCTATATCAACGCAAATGTGTATTCGGGGAGAACTCGTCTGCTGCAGAGCTCGGTGTTCTCGTGGGTCTCATATCGTACAGGTGAAGGTGAAGGCTGCATCATCAAACAGCCTTGGATGAAGTAAATGCAATACAGAACGGGGCACCCAGGGCCGTCGCTTGTTTCTGGGTCCTGAATACACCACTCCATCGTTGCGCTGCGATGCTGCGGTCCCAGCTGCCGAGGTGATCGGCTTCATCGCATACGGCCCTGCCAAACCCAGGCCGCCGCATATCGCACGTTGATCTCGACGAGATCATGTCTCACGTGCAACGCGCTGCCTGGCGCCGCCCGATCGATCACGTGTGCGGGTAGCCAACACGATCGCCGTCGCTGCCCTGTCCTGCCCTGTCCTGCCCTGCTCGGCCTGGCTGTCTCCGTCAACGACATCCCTCAGGCAGACACTACACTCGGGAGGGTCGAGCTGCACACATCCCGGGCACCTGCGTTGGCCGTTTGGAACCATGAGCACCTCTCACTATGGCGCCAAGCACTCGGGCGGCTATGGCGACAAGTTTTCCGGCAATTCCAATGGCGGCTCTGGCAACCCTCCACCCTTCCGGAGGACCCCGCAGATGATATTCAACTCGCAGACAGCCATCGCCCGACAGGCGTACGACGGCAAGCGGATGCGGAAGGCGATCCAACGTAAGACCGTCGACTACAATTCAACGGTCATACGGCATCTCGAGGTATGCTTTGCGAGAGCCTTCTGCGATCGACGCCCAAGCCCACTTCCGCCGGCCTTACGGACCAAAACGCCCCCGCCCCAGCGACGGGTCTGCCCCAGATCCATATTGCTCTCTGACTGACTCCTTTATTACGTTAACTCCATATCGTCTCGGCTATCCCGATCGCCAACATCGTGGCCTCCTCCCCCCTTCTTCTTGGCCATGCCCCGTCAGACTCGACCCTGGCAGCGCGACTGGCGAGACCACATCGCCATCCAACCGGATCATAATTTTATTGCCGAGGTAGAGGCTGGATGTTGGAGAGCATCTTTGCAAAGAGCGGAATGTCCGTCTGCTCATCGTGGCATCGGAGCACCTGACTGTATCGTTGCTGCTTGGACCCGCGATACTCATCCACGGGCGATCATGCTTGTTGTTGCTCAGATGCTGCCATCCACATGCTACCCCCACAATCCGGCAACTTCCATTTGCACCAAATTCATCCATACATCTACCAACAAGAACCGGTGTCCGATCAATGTGGTTCGGGTATGTCGCCGCGACTCGGGCGGGCGAATCGGCTTTGCTCAGGAGCTGCATCTGCCACAGACCGATCTCTCTCGCCAGCGCCGTCGCAGCTCCGAATGTGACCATTGGATGGACAAAGCTCTAATCATAGTATATGCATATCTTTGCCGTCCCCCCACCTATCATTGCGTTGTTGCGACCGTATCTATTACTGGATCCAGTGGACACCAGAGGGTCGCCGGCTGATTACGGGAGCTTCCAGCGGGGAGTTTACCCTGTGGAATGGCCTAACATTCAACTTTGAGACGATTCTACAGGTATTGTGAGCACCGTTTTGCCAAGGATCCACAATCGCTTTTTGCTCTTGTCCGAAAACAGTGGGGCGACGAGCGGACGGCAGCTGATGCTGATGATGTGACGACGATGGTCTCGATGCATCACCCCTCCCCAGGCGCACGACACTGCTGTACGTGCCATGACCTGGTCCCGAAACGATACCTGGATGATCACCGGCGATGCCAGCGGCACCATCAAGTACTGGCAGTCGAACATGAACAACCTTAAAGTGGTGCAGGGCCACCGGGAAAGCGTCCGGGATATCACGTCAGTGTCTTGCAGAGGATCTGCTGCCGTAGAACATGCACTCCGCCCTGGTTACTCACATCTGCCGGCGTGCCTCGATTAGATTTTCGCCCACCGACAACAAGTTTGCCTCGTGCTCGGATGACCAGTTCATCAAAATTTGGTCTTTTGCAGATGCAGTAGAAGAGAGAGTGCTGCAGGGCCACAACTGGGATGTCAAGTGCATTGATTGGCACCCTACCAAGGCTTTGCTCGCATCGGGCTCCAAGGACAATCTTGTCAAGCTCTGGGATCCCAAGAATGGCAAGCCACTAACGACACTGTAGGTGCTTTTGCTTCCCGCTGCACTGCCTCAGGCCTCACAGAGCGAGTCACTTGTTCCTCGCAGTGCTTCATCACGCTCACCGTTCGTGTGGCGACTGCTCACCATCTGTGTTTTGGTGTGTCTCCAATATCACAGACATGGCCACAAGAACACGATTCTCGGTATCGAGTGGAATCGCAACGGAAACTGGCTCGTGACTGCCTCGCGTGATCAGCTCCTCCGCGTATATGATATTCGAATGATGAAAGAGCTGCAGATGTTCCGTGGACATAAAAAAGAAGTGACATGTAAGTACCCTGATTGCCCGATGGCGCTATAGCGATCTGCTACGTACTAACGCTGCCATCCATCAGCGGTCGCTTGGCACCCCGTCCATGAGAACCAGTTTGTGAGCGGTGGATCGGATGGGTCAATTCATTACTGGCAGGTCGGGTGAGTACATACTTGATAGGCAGTGAATCGGACCGGCCAAGCGGGCCCAAGTCGCTATATTTTGAGGAGGTGGTCGGAGCAAGGTGCGAGCGTCGGCTCAAGCGTTGCCAAGGAGTGAACCTTGTCCTCTGACACCATCCTTCGGTACGGTCCTCTGCCGTCTTCGACAAACTTTCAGAGTCGAGCAGTCGATCGGAGGAGTTGAAACCGCGCATGATTCGACGGTCTTTTCGCTCGACTGGCATCCGCTTGGCCACATCTTGGTCTCGGGCTCAAATGACCACACCACTCGATTCTGGACACGCAATCGACCGGGTGACCAAATGCAGGACCGATTCAACATGTCTCGAGGAGACGCCGAGGCTCTCGGGCTGATGGAAGATCAGCACAATGACGACCACGATGGTTCGTATCTCCTGCAGTCGACAGGGACAGCTGGGCAGTTGTGGCAACGCTAGTCCCACCAATCTGTTGAGCATCTCGATTTTGCCTGCTCCCTAACTCTTTGTTGGATATACCCGGGCACTTTAGCCGATGACGAGCAACTACCTGGCTTGGGAGGCGATTCACGCGAGCGGCAGACCCATACCGACCATGATTTGGGGCTTCCTGGGCTTGGAGGGCATCATGTGGCGTCTCCTGCCTCTCTGCCTGGCTTGGGCAGCCCGTTTCCCCCGTCGGGACATGGATATGGCCCATCCAGCCTCCCTGCTCGACCGGGTCTCGCGCACGACAGTGGCCGTGTCCCTCCTCCCCCGCACCGCGGCCAACGCCACGGCCCTCCCGACGACCGTGGTGCTCCTCCATCACAAGGATGGCAGGACCGAGAAAGAGATCGCTTTGGCGGTCCGAATGATGGCATCCACGGCGGCCCTGCAGCCGGTGGCTACACTCGTGGCGGTCCGGGCGACCGTGGGAACCGACCCGGCCGACCTGGACGAAATTTGCCGCCTGGTGATGGACGCCGCGGCCGTGGCCCGGAAGACGAGCCTGTCACCAAACGATTCAAGAGTGACCGCGACATTACCGACGCCTGGGGTGGTCATCAACCGGGACCAAGGCCGCCTCCGCCACCCCCTGGATACAGCTTCGGCGCTCCTCCGCCTCATGGTTTTGCCGGGGACCACCACGGCGACGGCCCTCCTGGCAATCCCCAATCAGGGATGGGCCGGCCATCCGGTGGCTCTGGCGGTCCTCCCAGCGGCGGCCCCCCCAGTGGTGGTCCTCCCGGCGCTGCTGCTGGTCATGGCCCAGGATCGTCTCTTCCTGCGGCTCTGCAGCGTCAGTTCTTGCAACAGCTCCAAGAGCGACAGCGGGCAGGGCTTGGAAAGTGAGGACATCCTTGAAGACCGTCTAATCAACAATTCAATTCGTCAAACTGATTTCGACAACAAGATTCGTGTTGGCTCTGATGCGAATAACACTAGCTGAACTATGCCTGCACGCTTATCGCCACGGCTGTGATCTGGCCGGCAATGCTCAGGTGGCTGCCTGGCAACTCGCTCAAGGGCGACGTATCCAGGCTGCCAAACGTCATGAGCTGTCCGACAAAGACTGTGCCGCATGGTCCGGGGTGTTGATGTGTGATTCGACTGATAATGCATGACAATGGCAGGCGAAGGATTGACTGCTCCCAGTGCCGCCGCTGAGCGTTGCGGCAGCGCCGATACCGGGCAATAGATATGAAGGACCTGATTCCTTCTCATTTCTTCTCTGGGTCTCTGGCCTCTTCATCGGTTACACGGCGCCATTTCTGGGCCACTTGCTTGCTCATTTGCAGAAAGATCGAGGTTGTGGTGACGCCTGTGATCACCAGCACAAAGAATCCAAACCAAATACCATCGAGTCCTCCTCTGTTCCAGTCCCGACGTTGGAGGTTTCGCATTGTGAGGCAAAGAGGAACCCATTAGCGCGAGGGGAGGGGAGGGAGATTTGGTCGACCATGGGCAACAGCAACCACCCAGCGACAAGTTCATGCCGCACTTACTGGACGCCCATGCAGATTTGGGACTCAATGGACAGAATGTCGGCTCCCAATGTCTGGCAGCTGAGCGCCGTCGTGAGCACGGCCTGTGCGGTTTGTGCACCCGACATCACAGTCGAAAGCATGTTTGGAATGGCTGCCTGATTCAGCTGCGTGAGAAAGCATGGGTTATTTCGTCGTCTCGCATAGAGCCCTGTCCAAGGGATCTGCGGCTTGCGATACGTGCAGATGTAGTGAGTGCCGTCGCAGTGCCTATGTGGCTCACCTCGCTCGTCAGCAAGCTGGTAAAGTTCGAGCCGGCCAGCTGAGGGCCGAGCGCATCGACCAAGGACACAAGGTTCTGCTTGATGGCCTGGCAGTACAGAAATGCGAGTGTGGCAGCTCAGTTAGCCACATCAGATTGCATCGGATTGCCTCGGATTTCATCGACTGTGGTGGGCCATGCGGTCGGAACACCATCCAGCACGCATGATGGCATGGAATAGCATATTCCGAATCCAAGAGCTGTCGAAGCCATCTTACCAACAGAGCTGTAATGCCATTTTCCATGTTGGTCACTGAGCCAAGAAGCTGGGCCGAGGTGGCGATCTGTGGACCGTTCTGCTGCTGGCTTACTTGCTGTCGTATGGAAGTACAGCGGGACTGAAAGTCGGCCAGCGCGGCACTCTTCTCTGATGCAGAGACGCTCGGGGGTGAGTACGTGAGATTCTGAGTCGTGGAGGAACTGATGAGAACATTCAGGCCGGCGATGACATTGGTCAAGTTGCCATCGATCCATCCGACGGCTGTTTGGAGATATTGTATTTGACTGAGCGGAATGGAGCTTGTGTTGAAAGTCAGCTGCCGAACCGAGTTGGGCACTGTGGCAGCGTTGCTCAAAGCACTTAACGCAAGGTGAATTCCAAGATTCAGCAAAGGAAAGCGCAGCTATACTCCACAAACGACCCAATATCCTCCAGCCAACAGTATGGACAACAGCCCGCTCTCTCGACTGCCGATATCCCTGTATGCCAGTTGCGTCAGCGCCTCTCGTTGCACAACTTCATAAAACGACGCCGCTGCCAACCTGGTGTCGACGTTTTGTAAAAGGCTCGAGATGTTGAGTTGCTGCAGTGTTGAGTTCACTTGTGCTGGGATATTGGTTTGATTTGCGATTGATGCGGGGAGGAGACCGGTGTTTTGGATGACGTGCAGCATGTCTATGCCTTGCGCGCATTGGTTGACAGCAGTAAGAGCTACAACCGGGCTGATTGGAATGCCGATATGGACGGTTGTGAGGGCGCTTTGTAGGTTCTGTCCACCGTTACCGAAGGCCGTGTCGCAAGCTGAATCGCCGAGGGAATCACGAAGGTCGACGGCGATTTAACTAGGGTTAGCGGCTCAGTCAGGGCGTGTTTCAGTCGGGTCTAGTATGGCACGGACGAATGTGGTCTCACCGTATCCAAATAAAAGCGCGGCCAGGAAGAAGATGAGACCAAACAAGCCAACAATGATCTGCGGACAATGTGAGAACAATGCGCAACTGGTGGAGCACGAAGGGGCCATTGTGACAAAGGTTTAGTACTGGAGACGATTAGCTCAACATGTGCACATCACACTTGGATCATCCCATCGACCCAGGCAGCCCGTCAAGTCGGCGTCTTTGTGTGATTGAGGCAGATACCAACCAGCGAACTGATCTGGGCGATTGCATTGCCGTTCCGACGCTCACGACTGACACCAGTAATATCAGCGGCCATAAGAGGACTAGGATGAGCCCCTCCAGGCCAACGGCCCCAAGGTTGATCCACTTGAAGTAAGTCGAGGGGCTTGGGAGGAACCCTGACACATTCGGAACGTTGGCCTGTAGTTGGTTGGTCAGGCTACTATTGATATTCTGCAGCTGAGACTGCAATGTAGGCTTGTAGCCTGGTGTCATAACGGCTGGATGTGAGTACTACTGGCACGAGCTTAATATACATATACCCTAGAGATGACATCGGTCCCGCAGGTCGCAATCATGGCACCAAAATACCGAGACCGATATCGTTTGGAGCCATAGTCGGAGCCGACGCAAACTTCAGATCTGGACAGCTCTTCATGATTACCCTCGATTTGATTGGACGACGCATTCTGTAGGCTCGTGATTTGGCCGTTGATTTGTGTCGCGGTGGCGTTCAAGTCCGGTAGGTTTTGGAGCTGCGACGTTTGCTGGACAAAGTCGGGCATGTTGCCCAGGATCTGGTTGATGCTCTGGATCAGATTCATTATGTTGCTGACGTTTGGTGCTTGACCTCCGCTGTAGTAATAGCTGTCGGATGTCGATGGGATGGGAGCGCTCGAAGAAAGACCCGTGATTGAGCTTTGGATCGGCGACATGGCTATGGAGTTGGAAAGTTCCGGCCAACGGCCGCGAGTGAGTGGATGGGAAGTGTGCCTCAAAGCCTGTTCGATTATTCGACATGACCGATGGGCTTAGCAGCAGCTGAGGCCAAGGTCGAACATACACACCGGACGAGAGAGTGTTCATGTTGGATTGAAAGACGCTGACTTTGGAGTTTGCCAGAGTGGCGTTCGCGGTGATGGCAGTCGCGGTGGGGTTGACTAATTTCATCAGCGCGATGATTTGTGGGATTTGAACGACTTGCAAAAACCCACTGATGGCACTCGGTAGATCGACACTAGCCATATGATCGATGGCAGTACCGATGGCGGTCGTCAGAATGCCAACCGAGCTGCTCAGACCGTTCAATGCCGAGGCAACAAAGTTGTTGACATCGTTTGGGATCTGATAGACAGTGTGATACGCCAGGCGCATTTGATCTGACGTCTGGAAAGATCCGTTGCCGGCCCCCAGGATAGAAATGCTGTTGTGCAAAGGCCAGGTGAGTACTCGCGGTCCAGGGGTATGATTGCAACACACATCCAGTCATTGGTGATACTAACCACCACAGGATCATCAGCAGTGTCGACATCAAGAGAATCATGGCCTTCTGGCACGGGGTTGCTCGCTGCTGCTTTTTTTGTCTTGGGCAGCAGCAGCAGCAGTAAGCGCAAATACAACCAAATACGTGGGTGAGCATGGCCAAGGCGAACATTCCGATGATGGAGAGAACCGGCTGGGATCAAATGGCATGCGGGTTTGTTAGTTGTGAGTCCTGTCGGTTCATATCTGCTGGACGGCAGGCACGGCGGGCACGGCACCTACAATAAAGTACGGCAGAACCCCAAGAAAACTGTTGATGGACAGCGGGCCGTTGGAAGCCTGTACGATCTGATCGATCGGGAGCGGCTGCCCCTGGTTCAGTAGCTCACGTATGATTCCACCGACCGTACCCCAGAGGGATACGGCGGTGGTGAAGGAATTCACGCGATGGACGGCGTCCATGAAGGTCTGCATCAAGCTGTTGGCCATTGTGACAATATCGCGGGGCTCAAGGCGCACGAAAGCGGGCTCGGTTGGAGCTCTCTCGGAATCTTCGGCGAGGGCACCGAGGCATACGGTTGCCAGCGATGCTATTGTGCCAAGCACGGCAATGACGGCAAGCTTCTTCATCGGAAATCCGTATTGGAGCTGCAAAGCTTGCGAAGAAAGTTGAAGGCGAGCGAGAGCAGGTACAGGCTCTGAGTTGGCTTATATCCGGCTCGCAGAATGAAAATCGGATACGCTGGCCTTGACACGGCGCACGCTCATTTCAGGCCAACATCATTGAAACCGAGTGCCTCAACGCGCAGATGGCTTGTGTGGGCTGAAAGACGCTGATCGGCCGCCTGGTTGAATGACGTCGATCGGCGCTCGCACTGCTGCAGTGGACTCGGTCAACGAACTCGACCGCTGAGATATTTGAGGCATGGGCTGACTCCGTGAGATAGACTGACTCCAGGGAACGGACTGACTCCATGAGACAGACAGACAGATTCCATGGATGCACGCACAGGAAGTGATTTGACCCACTCTGTTGCTCTTGGTCGAGTACATCTTATCACCCGGGCAAGACCATTTGTCCCATCATTCACCACACGCACGATCGTCATCTGCTTCAGCATCGCGATGACGTACGAGCCCCTGCTGATTGAGCAGCCGATGCAACTGGGGCTTGCTTTGACTGTCATGGCAAGGGCTGTCGAGAACTGCTCGCTGGACTCGCTCGCCTCTCTCGCAGCCGCTTCCGAGATAGACAGGCCCGTGCGTCGCATCCGCTGCGTCGCATCCGCCCATGTCCAGCGCGTTCTAGCGGGCTGGACTGGCCGTGGCGCAGTGCAGGGTGACTTCCACATGACCGCCGTGTCCAGCCGCAGCCCGGCCCCGGCGCCCAAATGCGCTTTGCTGGTCGTCGGCAGACCACGAGGACACCTGTCCTGCTTTGAACACTGCGATCGGGCAGACCCGAGGTGCGTCTGGCTCTGGGCTCTGGGCTCTGGGCTCTGCTGCTGCCGCCGAGGCCAAGCGAGTGCCCTGCATGCCGAGCTGTGCGCGGTGGCGGTGCATCTCCATCCGCTGTCCTGACTGGCCTGCTCGTCATTTTGTCCATCCATAGCTGCTGCCGGTGCCATCATGAGTGTGTACACAAAGGACGATGTCGTCTCCAAGCTGAGAGGGCTTGTCGACTCGCAAGAAAGTATCTCACTGCTCTCACAATGTCTGTACCATGAGCGGCAGCGGAATATCGATGCAGCAGTCTGTGCGATTCCCCTCATGCTGACGCCCATCTCGGTCTACTCGGCCGCCGAACTCGTGATCTTGATAGGGATAATCTATCACCGAAAACGTGCAGCCGAATCAGTCGACACTTGGTTTGAGGAGCTCCGGAAGTGTGAGTAAACCATCCGATGTCCCGCCTAGCTCGGTTCGGATCCAATGCAGCATGGGCGGTGTCTCCAGTGGCCCGGCCTGGCGAGTCTGTCGTCATCGACAACACGCCTCTTACCATCCAGATTCGCCTTTTCGACGATGGGCACGGACCTGGCATGTCGCTGTTGCAATCCACCATCGAAACACACAACGATGCAACCACACAACCATGCCGATGCTAAATCAACCCTATCCATCTATTTCGATAATCGTGCGATATCCCAGGCACCAGCTCCAAAAAGCTGACCATGCTATATCTCTGCAACGATATCGTCCAAAACAGCAAGCGCAGAGGCGAGGAGTTCGTGCGGCTCTTTGGGAATGTATTGCCAGCTGCCATCTCGCACATCTACAGGTAAGGGCGATCTCGGATCCCCAATGATCTCGAGGCGGATCCTGTGCGTCTGAGTTTAGGTTCTCTGACCGCCTCCCGAAGCGACGCCGGTCTTGTTTGAGTTGATGCGCATATTTCCTGTGAGCCTCGATACAACTTTGGACGACCAGAATGAGGCTTGGAGCGCATTGCTTAGGCGATTCGCGGCGTCCAACACCATCGGCGGACTGAGCCGGGCATCTTGACGGCCAAGCTGTTATCTAAGCAACCAATATCCTCCGCCAAACTTCAAGGCATGGGACCGTTGCCATCCAAAACAAGACTCTCCGGGTTCTTGGAATCTGGGAGGAGCGCCATATCTATCCGTCTTCGTTTATACAAGAAATAAAGGCTTCTCTGGGTACATCATCATCGGCTTGGCTTTGTTATGCTTGGGTATTCGCCTGATGGAGCGCCGCTACTTTCAGTTTTGCAAGTCTGTTGTTGATCTCGTCGCGGCTTCTGATTTTTCGCAATTGTGAGCATCTGCCGTTCACGTCGCACAGCGACACCCTCGGTTTCTCTCTCGACCTTATTCATTGATTGTTTTACCTGCACTTCCCAACCCGAGAGCGGCATTATAGTGATTTTACCATCTCGGGACAGTTTGCGGTGGCTTTCGCCTGGCGGTATCTATATGGATCACTAATCTCTACTTTGACCGCTCAGGGATTGCTCAAGGGTCATCCACGCCAAGCCGAAGGGCGTTGCCAACGGCAGTCAAAGCCGATTCTGAAGAAGTATGTCCCTCATGGCTATGGATTATAGATCTGGCCTGCTTGGAAATGCCTGTGAAGAGTGTCGAATGTCGGCGAGACACTTGACCATCATTCTATCTTATCAGACCCACCCGCACACTCACTTACTCACCAACAATTCGCAGCTCAAGGATGTAGCGAATGCCCTCGCACTTGCCAAGCAGGCCGAGAAAAGAAAGGACGAAGTTCTCGCGAACACTCCGAAGGAGCTCCTGGATCCTGGAGAGGGCATCATAGTTCAAATTGACGGTATGCTTGCCTGACTGTTTCGTCTCGGCTAGACTCATATTCCCCTGGTGCCCCGATGCCGAGCAATATTGCACACGTGGCGCCTAATGTATCTCTGTATTTGGTGCGCATTCGCAATCGATGCTGCCGCGGACATGAACCGACTCGGAATATGCCTTGCCTCCGAATGGAATCGGTGGACCATGCAGACCCAACCAAGCAAACAGAGTGCCAGACGCTCTTTTCTGAGATCAACAAGCGGCTTTCTGAAGAAATTGATGCCAAGCAGCGGCTCGTGGGTTGCCTCCATTCACTCGCCAAGCACTTTGAACTCCAACTCGGTGGACTCGAGAATATGCGATCGGTATGAACAGATCCTTGCATGGACCAGGCTCGGTCTCTGCCGATGTTGCCTACTATTGGCACTGCTCAGTCCGACCGGGAGATGGAAGTTTTCGTTGTTGAGCCCGACTGATTCCCACGCTCTTGGATACACGATCTCGGATTCCTCAGGAATATCAGGGGAGAGCCGACGCGCTTCTCTCTGCAGCAGCGGGCCCCGTTCTGTTAGAAGGCTATTCTGAATCCAGCCCACCGTTCGACCAAATCCAAGCCACCATGGCTCTGTCCTCGCTGTTACAAAGCGTCAAGGAGACGACAACTGCATCCGTACCCTCGGAAATGTGGTCGACACCGCCGGCAGGCGGGCTTCTCGCTGACCCTGGAATGCCGCAAGGCTTTCTTTCGCTCTCGCATCCGGACGAACAGTCGGATATTTCGGCACTGGTCGACACAGGTGCCCTCGCCGCGCTTACCCATGTAAGAGCGCCAAGGGCGTTACAATTAACTGCATTTGAGACCGCCGCAGCCACCAGTCGAGCTCGGGCGGCTGCCGATTGCGACCCGCCCGCGGCCCATCTTCCCTTCTGACTCGCGAATATCCTTAATCCTCCAGGACGACTCTGCGGGTCTTTGTGAGTCTGAATGGATTTTTCCAAACCCAGGTCTGTGATCACAGCTACCCATATCTTGACTACTCAGGGTCCGAGGCAAGGCGAAGCAAAGCAAGGCAAATCTGAGCCAAGACCGGTGAACCCCAGATAATGCCATTCTGGGTGCTTCACCCACGGACCTTCTTCTTCTTGTACCGCTCTCTGCAGTCGTTGCAGTACCATACTCCCTTGGGCGGTTCATCGAGCCCAACGCAGTCCAGATGGAACCATTCGTTGGGACAGTCCTACGCCGTATCGGTTGGTGTCAGAGCGGGCAAGGGCAAGGGCGCTTCTACCGATTCCCGGCTGGCCAACTCTCGTCGACCAGCCAGTTCCAGTCTTTGATGCTGCCTACCTCGGCATCGCAGCCAATCATTTCTCCATAGGATACTCCTCTGCAGTAGCAATATAGTGGCTCTCCCTCGCCCTCCATTGGATGCTCGACCTCATGATCGTCGATATTGATTTGGTCCGATTCGCCGCTGTCTCTGAGTAGAACCGCGCCAAAGTATGTTAGCTGTACGGAGATGCTTCATTGCGCGCGGAGTCGTTGTCCCTGGTTTTCATACATTGGCTCCTCATCGGCCCACATTGGCTCCTCATCGGCCCACATTGGCTCCTCATCAGCCCCGCATCGGCCGAGCACACATACTCTCTTTTCTTTGGGGTCCTGTCTTTCCGTGGGGCACTCAGCTTGGAAACCTTCCGCTCTAGATACAATCGGTCAGAGAGGTCAGTATCCTTAGTCTGCAGCGCTGCCTATCATCTGGCAATCGCAAGACGCATACTGTTTGATGAAAGACTGGAAAGGCTTGACGACTTTTCCAAGACTCTATCCTTTCGTTGTGGCTGAGGTGGGGTCGAGAGGACCGGGGCAGCAGCTTCGGAACTGGGCTCTTGGTTCATCCGACCCATGTCTGTCGCGAGCCGGCTAATGTTTTTGTCGATCTGATCGAGACTAGGGCGATGAGTACGATGACCTAGTCCTGTATGACATTTCTCCTACACCCCGCTGGGCCAGCTAATAGAAGAGACTTGGCAACCAAGGAACCATACCATTCGCAGCACCTTGTCGATCAACTCGACCTTTTGATCCGAGATCTCGAGCGCGCTCTGATAAAGCGTTTGTATGTCTTGATATCTCCGCAGGGTACTCGAGCTGTCTCCTATAGCTGCGCGAATCCAGTCGCTGGGTTTGATTTGGCCAGCACCGGGTTGCTCGGTAGTGCTGTTCTCGATCTTGATGGGCGGCTTCCCCTCTCCAGTGCCATCGAGCTGGCCGCTATTTTGGGCCTTTCCATCTTTCCCACGATCCATTTCGGGCTGGACTGGCTTTTCGGATGCAGCTTCTTTCTCTGGAGAGGCAGTGGACTTTCCCGCCAAAGATTGGGTGGCGCTTGGCTTCTCTTTCTTGTACTCTTGTTTGATGAATCTCCGGATATCCTGATATCCCGACCGTATCTCCTGTGCGAGGCCTTGGGAAGAGGGAAAAATGACAAATACCACAAGGCAGAGGCCATGCTCGTGGATGAGTCTATCGGTCCCACTGACTTGCAGCGACGAGCTGCTCGAGCTTCATCAAGGAGACGAATTCGAACTGCCGCGATCGCCATCGGCTTTTGGATACTGACCATGGAGCTCCTTGTCCTTGGTACCGAGCTCCACAAATGCCTCCTGAACATCGCTGGGAATGTATTCGATGCCTGAATATCGAGGTTATTGAGGATGGAACGTCAATGTCGGCTCCCAGGCCAACCAGATACTGGGCCATCTGTGTTACCAGAACCTGGAGATGGCATGGCGCTACCGGCTTTACCGACTTTGGAGGTAGTCTTCGAGATATTCCAGATAATCGGTCATTTTGCAACATCAACGCGGACGACGGCCTTTGGATGCACACTTGTGCTTGTTGGCTCCAAGATGCGACGAACAAGGAGAATGACCATCGATATTGATTGGCTTCGGCATATGGCTGGGGTTCTCGAAACGGGGCAGTCCAAACGAACGCCTGATTCATCGTCTGTCGTGCTGCAGCAGGCTTATTTCGAAACGGGGCAGTCCAAACGAACGCCTGATTCATCGTCTGTCGTGCTGCAGCAGGCTTATTTCGAAACGGGGCACCTTCACACACAGATGACTTGCGTGAGTTGTGTGGGTTGTGTGGGTTGTGTGGGTTGTGTGGGTTGTGTGGGTTGTGTGGGTTGTGTGGGTTGTGTGGGTTGTGTGGGTTGTGTGGGTTGTGTGGGTTGTGTGGGTTGTGTGGGTTGTGTGGGTTGTGTGGGTTGTGTGAACCAGACGGCACCGAACTCCATGAAATCTCCTCGCCGAGGTCCTGCGGCGATATGGCTCTTTGCCCTGCATCTTCCCCCATCCCAGGTATGTCGTGCTCTGACCTGCAGTGCCTGCATCTGCAGCGGCTCGCTGGTCCCATCGTGCCCACGATTGTTGCTGTGATAGCGGGCAGTACTCTGGTTTGTTGCGAATCTACACTCTCTCATCTCGTGACTCTGAAGCATTATCGATCACAATACAGAAGCAGGACAGATGCCATAAGTGGAATGATTATATTCATGGCTCATGGTGGCGGTTAATGCTGATGCCCAGAATACTTGGACTCGAGTGTCTGCGATATCTAGCTAGTTCAGAGGCACGTTCACAAACTCAGTTGCCCGGCCAAGTCACGGACATGAAGCGAACTGGCGGGATCGCAAACTATTTATGAATTCTCGACTGCTAGAAGCTTCAGAACTGGGTATGATCATTGATTCTGTTCCCCAATCGCCACTGTCAAGATCGAGAGACTAATCGTAGCCACTGCTTTGTTTTTGATTGTATGACTGCCTCTACGATGATGCTTCGAAACGGCTCAACTGCAAAGGCTTCTCGAGTTCAGAGACAATGACTACAGGACCATAAGGATTGCGATTGACAAAAGAGCCGCAACTGCCGATGCCACCGCAGGACCGGATCTGGACGCATCAGAGGCAGACAGTCGAGCAAAGACAGCCCAGACCCGTCCGTCGAGAGGTGGACTCTGGTTCCAGCTGTACGTGGCCGTGTTGGCTGTTGTGTTCAGCATCGAGGTGCCGTTTCCGACGGTCCAATATCCACCATTTATGGAATTGTCAACTTGATAGTAGCTATAACCATCCACAGAAATGCCTCCTTTAGTGTTGTGGAAACCCCGACAGCAACCACGCCAAGTAAACATGCCGAGGATCAGATTCGACAAGCCGCACTTACGCCCAAGATACCGAAGAGGCGCTCCAGCCCTGACTTTGCAGTGCGCTCGGCGTGAAGGTATAAGCAAGTGTGACACTCGTTCCGGTTGATGTGGATGCTGCGATCAGGTATTCGACCACTGGATAGTTCCCTGAATCTCCGTATTTGACACTGGGATTGATGGTAACGTTCAGGACGGTGTTTGATGGGCAGCTGTAGGTAACAGAAAGTCCATCGGTTGCCGATTTGAACACACGCTGCCCCCAGGCGCTCAAATATTGGAGACCGCCGAATGTGAAAGGAATGGTGGTCGTCTGAGGCGACATGTATGCCAAAAGATATGTCCCGGGCTGAGGTAGCTGTGCGCTCAGGACCGGTGGAGTCGAGCTCTGGAAACTGGCTGGCGTTACATGAAAAACCTTGCCTGTGGCGGTGTCATAATGTAGGAGACTTATCACCGGCAACGAGCAATTGTTAATCCAGTCATAGCGAATCTGAGGCAATTGAATCGACCAACTCAGGATGGAGCCGGTGCTGATGCTCAACACGAAGCCGGCGTCAAAATGATCAGCGAATGGGAGGCGATAGAAGCCGGCCGGGTAGACAAACGATGGATCAAGCGTGACTGCCCCCGAGAGTGTGACATTGGCCTGGGCGCTAGTGGTGATGTTCATCATCGCTGTTTCGACATTCCATGAAGCTGGTGTGTTGGCTTGCACCATGGTCGATCCGCATGCCCACCGGTGTGGGTTTCCGCTCGCAAATAGCCCAGCCGAGGGGGTGACCAAGGCTCCACTTGAGCCAACAATAACACTGGAGCAGTAAGCCGGGGTCATAATAGGCGCAGACTGCGTTGAAGGACCTGATCCGGAGATGCTGATGGGGATGTTGACAGTCAGAGGCACGGTAGGCCCGCTGATGAAGGACGGATACGTAGCGACGAGGGTGAGGGTTGTTGTGGCAGAATTGGAATACGGATTGTATCGGATTTGGGCGTTATCAATCCAAGACTGGAGCATTGTCCCGTCAAGCGGAGGAGACAACCACAGCATCGTAGATACACCCCGTGTGGGGATGAATAGGTGCATATGTAAAACAATCCAAAGATCATTAGATGCCATTTTTGGCAGGACATAGCGATGCTCAACGATAATGTGAATGGCAGGGCATGGAGAGTCGACGATTGGCCAGCAACGAATCGATTCGAAAAACACATGTACGAGAAAGCGTCAGCGGTCCAGCGATGCTTTAAGGCACAACATAGCACACACCTGGTTCAAGAGGATTGGTCCCGATCCGATCGAGGTCCACACGCCGGGGCTTCCGCATTGGCTATCAGGGCAAAACCATTCCAGAGCTCCGTTCGAATAAGCGCCATTCGATGGAAGGAGGGACACAGCGTTGCTCACGTTCCAGATAACATTCCAAGGATCTAGACCGTGCGCCTCAGTCAACGTCATCACGGTAGGGCCGATCACTACCGGCGTCAAGGGGGCTGTGGTGAGAGACAGGGATGACTGTGGTGCGATAATTGGCGTATACTTGAAGGTCACCGCAATGGTGAAAGTGCCGCTCACAGTTCTGGAAAGTGAATCCGTAGCAGTGAACTGAAACGAAGCTGTGGCTGAAGACCCGATGGTTGTCAGCAGGGTTGGCGCAAAAGTGATCAATCCCGCGTCGATGTCGGACTGGTAAAACGACGATGTGGCTGTGCCAGACTTCAGAATCGTGCCTCCAACGACAGTCGAAGGGATATACAGTAATGTCGCTGACTGCACATTTCCCAAGGTTTGAAGCTTGTCGTGAGTTATGGCCACGCTGAGGTAGTCGTCAGTCGCCAGTGCCACATTTCTATTGATGTACAAACGCGTGACGTCGGGAACGGCTATGATGCTGAACTGCGCCGTTGCTTGATTTCCTGAAGGCGTCACGCACCGAAGCGACATGGTGTAGTTTCCTGGAGCGACGTTGGCGCCGATTTGGACCGCAGTCGAGTTGATAACCGTAATGAGCCCCCCGGCGCTGCTCTGAGCCGAAAGAGCGCATGTGGATGGATATGTATAGCATGGTGAAGTTGCGGTGTAGCCGACAGTCAGAATCTGGCTGGTTGAGGCAATGCTGACTCCGAGAACGGCGGAGCTGAGAGTGATTGTTGGAGGGTTTCCATCAACAAAGGATAACGAGGCGTTGCAAACTGTTGCTTTGCCTGTTGGTTGGTGCATCCGACAGGTCAAAGTTGGTTAGCGACGACCACTTGCAGTGGCTATGCCGATAACATGGGTTGATATGGCGGGGGGGGGCGTCGTCTCCAATACACTGTCGATATACTATCGAGGATCCCACCGATGGTCTGACTCTCAGGACGCCGAGCAACCAGAATATCGAGTCGCAAGGATATCCGATAGCTCGAGGCGGTGATTAAATTCACTTACGTTTGCCCTGAACAGTAACGCTGACAACTTGCGGGATGTTGATTCTTCCTACGAGAGAAAGCACAGTTCCGGTACCGGGGCTTTGTGAGAGCGAGTCCGTCCCGGGCCACCAAAACGCCGACGGATAGTCTGTAAACGTGGTTGTGGACGTGAGGGCCGGAACAAGAGCAGAGCAGGTTTGATCCACAGCGACGGGAGCGACCGATCCACAGGTGGTTATGGCAGGTGGAGCCAGTGCCGTGGAGTTGATCGCATAGAGAGTGGTCGTAGAGGCTACGGATGTGCCGCCCGCGGTACAGTTGATTACCAAGGTATAGTTCTGGGTAGTGATGTTGGTCAGTGGCTGGATGGAGGTCGAACTAAGGAGCTGTACACCGGTTGTGGGTGAGACTCCGAGCGTACAAGCGACGCTATTGCCGCCACAAGAGTCGGATGGGTTGTATGGGACAGTCAACGAGGAATATGGAGCGGCGCCGACCCCGGTATCCACCACCAGCAGCTGCGATGTGTTCACCCAGACAATGGGTGAGGGAATGCATGCTGGGGACGGCGATGGCGAAGGAGACAAAGAGGCTGATGGGGTCGAAGTGGTTGAGTTTTGACTTGCGACTTGTGCAGCGAAAACCAAGACTGTGGAGGTGGAGGCTATCAGAGCTCGCGGCAGGAAGTAAGGTGATGGCGCACGATCTCTCAACATGACCAGAGAACCCGGGCCATGCATGCAGTCGAGGCAAACTCTGACCCACATCTACACCCGATCCAGCGCGCACATCAAAGCCCCAAGCAGGGCTCCGGACCGATGGTGTATTTCGTATTCTTTCGCAGACGAGTTCTCCCCATCAGCTTGACCATTATGCGCCCGGCTGGTACTCATGTGCGGTACTTACGCAGCAGTCCGAGCGCTCGGGCGGCAAATGCCAGGCGCTGCATGTTAGGCACAGGTGTCTCAGAAGAAAATGCGGCTCGGGTCCACTGATGCAACGGGATGCAAAATCACTCGAAGAAGATGGCTCGTCCTCGCCCAGACTTTGTTTTGTGTCTTATGTGACCAGGTTGGTCGCGGATGATGCAGGTCGCTGCAAGGCATCGATAGGTCATCGGGACGCCAGGTCATCGAATCACGAGCACAGTATGATCAGTCCAGTTGATTGGCAGAAGCACGACTGCTGTGTTTCGAGTTGCCTCCGACACTCGTGTCCACACTCGCCAATTGAGGTGCAAAACTCGAGCGCGGAGCGCTTGCATATCGGATGGGTCGTGGATAGTAGCGAACGCAATTGTATTGATATAAATTGAGAGTCCTGAGGAGATCGATCAGCGATATGCGGGTGGGCGAGCCACCGTTCTTGAAGGAACGTGCTCAGTCGTCCTACAGCGATGAACTCCTTCAGCATCGAAAGCGACTCGAAGCACACATGTGTTCGATTGCATTATCCATCTGACTCAACATACCCATTCGGCATCGTCGACACCCTCCATCTTGTCTTGCTGCAGGACTTCATTCTCATCGTCATCGATGGCATTGGCTCTCATTTGAGACAGCAGCTGCGATTTCTTCTCATCCTCGGTGAGCTCTTTGGGCTTGGGTCCGCGTCGGATTGGTACAGAAGGCTGCACCGCAACTGCCTGAGAGACTGGTAGTCCTCACTGGTTATTTGTCTACGGTCCCAAAACTCGCGAGTCGCACTGCGCGAGGCGCCGAGAGCGATGCAGGCATTTGCATCCGAAATGGAGCTGCACATGAATCTTACTAGGTGTCATGTGGTTCGGGCGGAGGTCGAGATACTTGGCTTCCTTTTTCTGGCCTCCAATCCACTCCAGAGCTGTCAGGAGGGGCTCCCAAGTTACCCGGGTTGGAGTGAAGATGTCATCTTGAAAGTACTCTTTCTGAAAGTGACAAGGAGCAGCATCAGCACCGGACAGCCCGCAACAGCCCGGGACTACAGTAGAGCCCTCAGGCGCAACATACCTTGAGGCGCGGTACAGTAAAGGAGATGGACTCGACCCCACTTGAAGTTAGTCGCCATCCGACAGCAATCTCGATCTCAGCCACGTTGCACTGGCGTTTGCTAAGGAAACCAAGACCCTGCTGGACCGCGCTGCCGTCAAAGCGCGCAATCACTTGGACAGAATCTTGGTCCTTGGAGACCTCGCAGATTTGAATGAAGCTTTCGCCCTAGCAAACACGACCATGGGTTTAGTGTCAGTAACTCTGTCAATCACATTCGGGGCTAAAAGTCGATGCAAATGCGTGTCTGTACCCGGCCAACGAGGTAGAGGAGCGAAGTATCTTCATCAAAGTGAGGAATCAGTAATGACGGCGAGATATCCAGCTCGAGGGTATAGATCGGCCCACTGAGTCTGTCGACGTCGTAGATTCGGACTTCTCTGGTGCTTGTCCTGATACCGACCGAATCAGAGAGGTGTTATTTCAGTGGCTCTGCGTTCCTCACTGGGCGGAAAGAGAACATTGACCTACCTGCCATATCCCACAGTCACAAACCGAGTGTTGCCTGCGAGCCATGCCAAGCGACACCCCTTCGTTCCGTCGTGCGAGGGACCCTCCTGTGATCAAACGTGCATGTTGAGCCAACAGAAAGCAATCCATGGAGCGGTCGATGGCGAGAGAGGCAGCGATGTTCAGCAGCGCGCGCACCTTGATGAGGGCTCCGGTCAAGGCGTCGTAGATTCGAATGATTTTATCACGACAGGCGGCCACAATCCTGTCACCTTCGAGGCTAAAAACAACACCAAGCGGCTGAATTTGACAAGACGCCCGTGTGGTGGTCAGCTCAAGATATATCCATGATTGCCGCGACTAAGTCCTCAGGAACACACTGTGATAATGTCGGCGGGCATGCAAACAAACACAGTCAAAGAAGGCCTACCAGATCTGGAAGAGGTATCTGGGTGGTTGCCTGAAGGGTCTGCATGTTCCATATCTTGATTTTTGGGCCATCCTGCTCAATTGATGCCTTACGATGCGAAAGTGACTGAGGTTGTTAGCCAGAGTGCCATGTGATTGGATCCACAGGGATACCGGAGCACCAACAAGGACGCTTGGGAGTTGTACGAACCGACAGAAGCACATCTTTGACGATTGGATGGAACAAAAGGGCAAGAACTCTATTGCCGTGGGCTGTGGCATCAACGAAACCGGCAGTGAGTTCACTTGTTTTAAATGGTTCTGATACACTCTATGGCATACAGAGAAGTGGCCATGCTAGCCAGGAAGGTGCGATTGCTTCCGTCAAAAGACCTACCAGAGAGCACCTGAGTAGGTTCAAGGCTATCGTCGCTCAAGCCTTTCTCCGGGATCTACGCAGCGAACAGAGCCGTTACTATCTTCCCCGGATATTCGGCTGCCTCGGGCATCTCGAATAATGAGCCACTCGACTCAAGACCATCGACGCACCTGCCAAATCCGAATCTTGCCATCGTCGCTGCCTGACACATATGGGGCAGTGACGGCGAGTGAATCAGAGGGGAAACGCATCTAAAAACGCCCGTCCAGTAGCGTTGTCTGGGTTGCTTCAAGCTCAGAGCGCATGGGTGCAGCAACTGACACTGCTTGTTGGCCCACGCAGTCCGTGTCGCAATACTCCGCACGTTTCTGCAATCCACATGTATCTCTCACCAGCAACCAGTTTGTGGCCATCAAAGGGGTCAAACTTGAAGCTCGTAACGTCCGAGCCTGACAGAAAATGCCAAATCAAGATGGCGTAAGATGCACTGATAGTCTATGGAGGCACGCGTCGTTGAATTGATGCTCACGGGCTGCATCGTACCAGAGAGTACCGCGGGGATTTTGGGGTCGAACCTCTTGGGCTGATCGGCCCTGATGACGGCAATCCGACCACCAGGACCAGTGATTGGGAAGGCAATCAATTTGTCGCTAACCTAGGTATGCACGATAAACGAGGGATTGTAGTGTTTGGTTGAATACGCCAGGTCCGGAAAGCCCTCTACGTCGAAAATGCCGCGCATAACGCACTCGGGACACATTAAATATTGACATCCGCACCATTATTGTATCTGCCCGTGCGACCAGGGTCACAGCCTCGACTGAGTCGTCGTCCATACCTCTAAAAAGTTACTTTCAATCGGCAGGCTGACGTTGAGCTGTCGAAGATCGGTAAACTTGGGTACGGCCTTGCCCGTCACGAATCTGTAATTGGAGTGCTTTGCGATAATCGGCTTGACCTCGTGCACCGCCTCAGCGGCGACTGTGCTGCTCGCGACCAAGGGAACGCGGGCCGGGCTTGCACCAGAATCCACGACAGTGATGATGCGTGGCGCCAGACTTCCGTTCAAGGAGGCTGACTGGACGGGAACTGTCTTTATAGGAGCGGGTGTGGGGTCCACTTGAGCCCCAGAAGTAAGGCCAAGTGAACCGGTAGCGGTGGTCAATGCACCTATGCTAGCTGATGTAGAGGGGGTGGTCGGATAGGTTCTCTTCTTGGGGTCGAGAGAAATGAGTCTAGCGGGTCGATCTTCTTTGGACATCCAACTGTCGATGGTGTGCACGGGCTCGGGTGCACGAGTATCTGGGAAGATGTCTGTTCAAGCAGGGATGCAGTATCAGCTGACGCCATAGCCGTTCAAACCTGTGCTGGTGACGGTGCGGGCGACACCGATCAGGCCACTGACCACTGTGAAAGTCCAAGTTGGTCTGTAAACAAGGTTGAATTGTCATCTTGGTCAGCACGCAAAAACTGCCGTTGCTGTGATGTGCGCCCAGATGCATACCTTTCGTGGAACTGTGCAGGAAACTGGCACAATGGTTGTTCCGTCGCTTCCAAGGAGCAAAAGTCGAGCGATCTCGCAGGCCATAACATTGGTTGAGTACTTTGGAATCATGCAGCCGCCACTGAGGACCTCTTTACCAGAGTATCCCAACAGCCCCGCAGTCACATATGGATCTTCGGCCTTGAGTTCGACCCATTTAACTGTGGTGTCGCCCTAATGGAAATAACGGGAGACCGCATCTGCGGTGAGCAATGTGTGCAGGCACGGCAAGGAATCGCCGTGTACCATACCTTCCCAGCAAGGAATACTATGCTGGTATCCGGATCGTAGAGTGGGGTGACAATTCCGGGTGAGGTATCCAGACGATTTAAAACCAAAGGCTTGGATGCATTTCGAGTGTCCCAGAGGGCGTATTCTTGACGACCGAGACACCGTGTTAGTCTGACTTGGCGACATGCGGGCAGAACCATCCTCGTCGTCCCTCATCCTGGGCGAGCCCAAAGGCGCCCATGTACCTCTATCTCGCTTCTTGTTGAATCCGGTTGAGAAGAGAGTTGTCGTGCCGTCAACCCAGACAAGTCTGGATGGCTTAATTCCGTCATGAATCAGCCCCTTCTGATTGTTTGTAGTTACCGTATGGGATAGAGGCGTAAGCGATTCCGTGGGAAAGGCGCATTCAGCACGATTATGGATACTCCCCCGGTGCGCATGGAACTTTGGGCAGGGTATCTTTCCGACACAGCATCTCATTCATGCGAGCAGCGTGTGTGGGTACACGAGTGCCATGTACTCACCGAGACAGCTGAAGTGCTGCCACGCGGATCGTAAATGCGCATCGAGTTGTCCTTGGTTGCAGCGGCCAACAAACTTCCATCGAGACTCCTGTTCGGGCGATTACACCAAGGTATTAGAACAAGTGATTCGGGGCGGATACAGCGGAATATCCAGGGTTTCTAACTATGAACATCCTGCTGCCAGTGATGTCCCGCAGCCAGTGTCGGGGCGCAAAATTGGGTGCACCGACCATGCAAAGTGCTGGACAGGCGACTCGTCCGCTGGCAGCTGGAACAGCTGCGTGGATTGGTGGATGTTCCAGACTTGGATCTGACTACCAGTTGAAAGCGAGAGGATGCCATCGGCAGTGGGATGGAATAGGACAGACTCGACTCTTTTTCCACCCGAGCCAGAGTTGAGTGTCGATAGATTGGTGAAGGCGTCGGCGCCGCTGGTGGACCACAGCTTCACCTGGGTGATGGGATGCGCGCCGTTGCAAAGAGTCAGCCGCCGCAAAATGGTGTACCCACCCACCACTGCCGACAATCATCGAGTAGGTCGCAGCAGTGGGAGAGCACCCACCAATCCATCGTCTCCGGCGCTGGCAAGAGTTTGGGCCGGTCCGAAATCAATATCGGATACCAGGCAGCCGTGGTTGAGCGAAACCACATCGTCGGGGTGCAGTTTGCCGGTCTTGTTCAGGTTCACCAGGTTGACGAGGGAACCGCTTCCAGATCGAAATGCAATATGATGGCCATTGGACTTGACGGGGTTATGCTCTCCAGAGGTGCTCGCCGAGGCCGGAGGCAAGGCATACCATTCCTTGTGACAACAAGCCAGAGAGGAGGATATGCTAAGTTTTGTGCTGCACTGCTGGGCCTCACGGCGAAGGAGCCCAGGTCTGTCTGGCGTGTGGTCGCAGTACCTCTCGTCGGGCGGCCGTGAGGACCGAGTTGCGGTACTTGGAAAAGTGCTGGAAGCGCTTGCTCATTTCCGGGGTGATGGAGAGGGGGCACGGTGCTGCTCGGCCAGAGGCTGAATCGGGCGACGAGGCGGAAGCGCAAGGCCGCTGCTGTCACGTGTGGACGCATCCGTCACGTGGGTTGCAGATCAGAATCCCGTGGGAAACGAGCGGGGACACTCGCTTCTGGGCTCAGACGATGGCTGCTCTCCGGATACTGAAGACGCACGACCATGACCAAGCAGCGTGTGAAAGGGGACTGATATTGCTGCTTCATATTTGAATGCCTCGTGGAGGCAAGCGAAGGGAGGGAACATCCAACTAGCGAATTGGACGGAGGATGCCTGTCCCATGTTTCTGCGGCTGCTTTGGCCTTGTAAGACTAGCAGCCCGTGGTCTGTTCAATTCTCTTTAGCGACTCTACAGCCATGATCTCGCATTCGCGGAATTCGAGTTCTTTGCCATAGTCTCGGGCACGGGTGAACCATTTCGTGGCCAAAGCATAATCCTTCTTCATCTAGATATCAAAGTAATACGGGAGGGGGATCAACTTGGCGCTCATAGCCGCTTGGAGGCTTGATGGAGCGAGAGGATCCATGGCCGCAGGGGCGGTGACCTACCTCATGGATCATTCCGAGATTGTACAAGCCCGTGGCAAAGCATTCGCGACAGTTGCCTTGATCAGCTAACGGCTTCGACAGCTTGATGGACTGCTCGACCCATTTGAGCGCATCGCCCCAATGCTTGGAGCCCATGGCTACGCGGCAGTCGGCAATATTGTTGGCGATGACTGCAAGTTGACACGAACGTTCCTCGGGAACAAGCGAATCCCCGTCGTCCTCGTTCAGGATCTGGGCCGCTTTGAGGTAGAGGGATATGGCAAGTTCATGTTTGGCCTGACCGGCGTAAACCCCGGCCAGCTGGTTCAGTGACTGGCCAAGGTCTCGCAGAGTAGCCCAAGGGGCGACTTGAACAGAGCGCATCGGGTTTGGCGGTGGGCGTTGCGGGGGAAGGTTTGACGGCTCTCCTTCAAGGACTTGGCTGTTCTTGAGCCGCGGTGGGTTCTCGGGAAGGCCGATGAGCATTTTGACGGCCCACTTGGAGGAAGCAGAGGTGAGAGGTCAGAGGCCAAAGGTCAGAGATCAAACGTGCCGCATCGTACTTGGCACGATCGATATCAGATGGGGGGGGGATTGCGGGCGCCGTTTCGGTGTGATTCGTTGCGGCTGCCTGGGCTTTCATCTTCGCCAACACAGCCCAACAAGCCTAGCATCATGAAAACAGCCATGCATATTGCGATCGATGACCTCCAACACATCGGCTCGCTGCCACTGCCGAGACATGGCCAATTGCAACTCATACCTCGAGATACATCGCCGATCCACTCAAGTTTCCGCCTTCTTCGAGAGCCGATGCGATCTTGAGGGCGATTCGAATGGCACCCATCATCTTGGTTCCTTCAGCCTCAGCGCTGATGGTGCCGTTACTGAAGCTTTGCTCAAAAACTTGCGAATATGTGAAAGCAGCCTCGGCTGGGCGGTTGACCTTTTGATAGAGCTCTCCGAGGCGAATAACGATGCCGGACACCTCGGGAGAGTCAATGGCAAACCCCTCTGTCGTGAAGCGAGGAAGCAGGCATCAGCGATGCTATGTCCAATTCAAACTCCATGGTTGAGAGAGTCTCGTTGTGGCCAAAGCGGGAGGGGCCGCCCATCGCTGGTGCATGTCGATCAATGAACAAAATCAAGAAAGAACGCCGATAGCAGGCAAGGATGTCCACTCGTTCATAGTGCGAGCGCGACGCACAAGATCCCAGACCCGACTCTGGTTGAAGCTCACCTTTGATGCATTCATCCAGGGCACGCAAATACTCGACTTCTGCATCGTGGGGGTTGCCGTATGAGTGAGAGTAGAGGGCCTTGCGCAGGTGGATCCGAACCTGAATGTCGCTGCCGTCAGTTGTTATGCAACCAAAGAGCGATCAAGCGGCCGATTCAGGATTTGGCGGCAGCTCAGGCACGCAGTGATCGGCACACATGGCTCGTAGATAGCTTACACTTCGTGGATATGGATTGCCAAGGCTCCAATACCAGCCGAGGCCCAAGAAAACGGAAAGCGATGCCAGCCCGAGGCCCCACTTGAGGCCATCGGCAAGCATCCGGCGAACTGTTCCAAAGTTATCGGCGTGGATGCTCTCCGACGACCGATGGATACGGCGCCACTGCTGCTGGCCCGCTATAAACTGGGCGATGGCCCTAGAAGGCGGCGGTCCATGTACGAGGACATACCGCCAGTGTCCACCCCAGAGAGTACGGAGAGGGTGGCCCGGGAGCGCTTGAAGAGCTGGTTTCATGTGGGAGGGTCAGATCAGAGTCAAGACGCGCGCCGAAGCACCAGACCGAGATGCGACCGACATCGGGCTGGGATCTCGGAGCACGGCACTGCAGATTCGGATCTTGAGTCAGCCACAGCGACAACGGAGCAAGGATACTCTCATCGGTGCCGAGGGCCGCAGCTCGTCTCCGAGGGAGCGAGCACATGGCTCTGGCCACATATGTCTCGGCATGGGCTGCTATCGCCCAAGCCTCGCCTCGGGCGGTGCATGGATGAACATGTGTATATTCGTGATCCAGAAAAACGCCACCAACGTCCCCAAAAACAGATGGCTCTGTTTCATTTTTTGCGACCGCTGTGAATAGACAGTACATATCTACAAAATTATCATCGCGTCGGCAGTCAAACGTGGTCGGGGCTCGCATCGCTTGGATGATGGAGACCAGGCGCGGCTGTTGCTGTCTGTTGCCGATCGGTACCGCGAGCATACGCATGCATACTTAGTTGGCAGCAACCTCGGGGGCAGCTTCGGTTGCTTTGGGGTTGGCGCGCTTATCGGCGAGCTCAGCTTCGCGCTTCTCAATGTTGGAAGCCAAAAGCGAGGCACGGAAGGCCAGGGGGCGGGTCCGCTCGATGACCTGCTGGTAGATGGACGAGTTATGGGTTCCCATAACAACGGTGTTCTGAAGCATATAGAAGGGCGGGCCGGAGACAAAGACAAAGGCATTAGCGCCGGCAAAATCCAACACTGCTAACGAGCGGCGGTCGATTCGAGACTGGGTTGCAAACAGCCCCAGACATGGACACAGCATCGTCGATTGGACGAGTCGCTCACCATCTTGGAGTCGATCTTGGCATCCATGCGAGCGTTTCGGATCAAGTTGACGATCCACTTCTCGCCCTCGTCCTCGCCCATGTTGAGCTTCTGGCTCAGACCCTTGATGTCAATTCGCTGGTGGATGCGGCAATAGGTCTCAAAGATGAAGAGGCGGGCGTTCTCGATAAAGTCCTCGCGGGTGGCGACAAGGAAAAAGTCGTTGTCCAGGACGTCGTCACAGGCCTTGAGTTTCTGCTGGGCTCCGTCAAAGTCAAAGTTGACGTACAGACACTCGATAAACTCGGTGATGGGGTCCCGGTAGATGTGAGACTCTTGCTGAATGATCTTGACAAGGTCCTTGAGGTAGCTTCGGCGCTTCTTGTTCGTCACCACGGCCGTAGCGAGATATCGGAGGATCCAGGGACACGAGGTCTGGATGGTGTTGATGTACTGGGGCAGGAAGAACAGGTCGATGATGGCGTCGCGGCCTTTGGGGTGGTTGAAGAACACAAACAGAGACCAATGGATGAGCCAGGATCGGTGCTGAAGCTGGACGACATCGGCAACATTGGACTGCTCCACGGCTTCCTTGAGCTTCTGAAGGTCATCCAGGGCAGTCTCCCAGTTCTGGGTCAGAATCTCCGAGGCGAGCTTGCCCCAAAGAGCGCTGAGGTTGAGCTCGGGGTCCGTCGACTGTAACCACATGGCGATCGGGACACGAGGCACACAGGTCAGTGATGTACTTGTGTGCACGGACCTGTATCTCGCTCGCAACTCGATGACGACAGTCGCCGAGCGAGTGCCGGCAAAGAAATAGGCATTGACGAATGCGCCGCTCGGTGCCGCGGCGAGATGCGCCTCGGAGTAGAGCACGGCCTTACCAAGATTCGGAAATGGTACAGCATCTCGGCGGTGCCGCTATAGTTTCCGACGGCAAACTGGAACATGGCGAATCTGTACAGCACAGTAAGCATCTCTGGCTTGAACTGGAATGAGAGGAAGACCGAGTGAGGCACATTAGTGCGAGGCGCTTGGACGCTGATTTTCTGGACTCAACGAGAAGCTGCAACGATCTCCGCATCCAAATCATCGGACTCCAGGGCAACCGATCCCAGCGACCGAGACTGACATTGAAGTTCTCCTTCAGGAACTGCACGTTCGCCAGCTTGTCTTGCTTCAGCTGCTGAATAACGGTGGGATCCTGGAGGATCGTCATGATCTCGTCGCTTTCATCTTGCAGGTTCTCGAGCTGCTGGAGAACCTGGTCACGCTTTTCGTCGTAATCTGCAAGCGGCGCAGCAGACATGATTAGGGCTTGCGTCTCGATCGGGGAGACGGATTCACATGTGCTTCATCCGCACAAGCAGCCCGGAATCGATCCAAGGCAGGCAGGCAGTGTGGTGGCATCGAACACGCAGTTGAATCGATACCAACCCGGGGCGTTATCTTCGGTCTCGTGCAGCGACTGGTAAATGCTGTTGGCAAAATCAATCATGTTGGTTTTGCTCAACAGATCGTACTTGGCCTCCAGTAGGTCCTTTTCGTCATAGAGCTGGTCGACGTTGGAGGTTGCCACAGGAGAAGGACGATGGGCGGGATAAGAGGGTGAGACAGCCGATCTCGGTCACGGTGCGCCGAATTACGATCAGCAAATCCAAGCACGGCGGGGTACGTTGCTGGGGAGAAGGTGCAGTCGCTATCAAAGGGTGCTGTTGCAGCCTCTTCGCTGAAAATCGGACCAAAGACCTACGTTTTTGTGGGTGATGAACTCCAGCAAAGGGATGACCATGTGTCGATCCAAGTACTGTCCGATCTTGGAGGTAAGGTCGAATTCAGCCATGCTTGCGGGTTGGGAGTGCGGGGTAGTTGGGTTCACGTCGGTGGGCAATTGCGGATGCAAGTCAGGGAGCCGGACGGGGGGGGTGTCGCTGGTTGTGCTGGCTGGTTTACGGGACCGTTCTGACACACGACGGCGAGACGACAACGAGCAATCGAGTCGGAAGCGAAGGAGGGAGGAGACGAGGTGCGGGACGAGCCGATGGCAGAGACCGAGGCTCGCGCGGGTCTGGTTGGTGGACACGCCGCGCCCTGTGAAAAAAAAGATGGTTCGATCCGTGCGCCGCTGGCTGGGATTGGGCTGGTCGCACAGAGCTCTCGCGAGAATGAATTTCATCTGTGTGTGTGTGTGGCTCGAATGGCACGTGGCTGGAGCCAGCCTCACGTGGACCGGACGAAGGCTCCGTGGCGGTGGAGGCAGTGCTGCCTCTCGCCGTGTCTGCCCGTCCCTCTCGGCGCCTCTCGCTCCTCGGCGTCTCTCGCCGAGCCAGCAGCCTGGTCACGTGTGTCGCTGCATTTGGTTGGTGACTGTCTTTATTGGGTCTTTGCGAATCCTCTTGCTTTCCCTCCTTCTCTTTTGCACACATAGCATCGGTGAGTAGCGGCATGGCAAGGCGACCGACGACGACGGCGTCATGCATCCATGCATCCATCCGTGCATCCGTCCATCCATCCATCCATCCATCCATCCATCCATCTATCCGTGCGCCCGGGCATCTATCGGGCGATCCACTCCGCGACGCCCAGAGCCAATGTTCGGCAGCGATATCGGCCAACCACAATTGAGCAATTCGGCTCTGCAGCCGGAGATTCGATCATCAAGCACTGAACTCGATATTGCGTGGACTTTGACTTTTCCAATTATGGATATCGTTGATGTACCCGGTCAGCCTGGAGCTGCGATCGACAGGACGCCGCCATGCTGTCAGCGCTCATGGGGGATGCCTTGAGGCTGGCCGGCTGATCCGGCCCAGCACACCACCACGGAGTCGCGGACCTCTGGTGGATCGTTTTGCGGATATGACGATGCTGACCAGCCGACAGGAGCAACTCTCAGCCATTTACTGTCACCCTGATTCAGCCAGCGTTCGCATGACGCATCGGAATCGACCGCGAATCGGATGCGGCGGGCAGCTTGGCAATCGACTTGCGGGCACAACCATCCCGGCGACCTAGGTCTCAGCCATGGACCTGCTCCTGTCCACGCCTCAAGATCAGCGACGGTGGTGCAGATGGATGGATCGGATGGCGGCTTGCAGAGTCTGCAACTGAAGCGATCGCGTGCAAACTCGACGGCGCCACTAATCATCTGGATCACTCCGGTCGTTCTTGCGGCAACAGTGGAAAACGTCAGCAATGGCCCACGCTCCCAACGTTCAGCTCATTCCTGGAGTCTCCAAGCTCTCTAGATCTCAGGTCTACGCCAAGAAGGCCCTCTACAAGAAGAAGAAGGTCGTCATTGCTGCCAAGACCGAGGCTAAGGCTGCCACCAAGACCGTCACCGTTGGCGGCGCCAAGAACGGCCAGACCCGTGTCGTCCCTGTCGAGAAGGCCTCCCGCTTCTACGCCGCCGAGGATGCCCCCCAGCCCAAGGTCTCCCGCAAGACCGTCAAGACTGGTGCCCTCCGCCAGAGCATCACCCCCGGCACTGTCCTGATCGTCCTGTCGGGCCGCTTCCGTGGTAAGCGCGTTGTCTTCCTCAAGAGACTCGACTCTGGCCTCCTCCTCGTCACCGGCCCCCACAAGGCCAACGGCGTCCCCCTCCGCCGCGTCAACCAGGCCTACGTCATTGGCACCTCCACCAAGGTCGATGTCAGCAAAGTCAACGTTGACAAGTTCGACGACGCCTACTTCAAGAAGCCCAAGGCTGCCAAGGCCAAGGCCACCGAGGAGGCTCTCTTCAACGCTGCTGAGGTGCGTAGATAAGAGCGCATCGAATCTGTGGCTGAAAGGAGGACGTTTGCTGGGCAGTGGCTGCGGGAAATGCGAGCTCCTCCCGAGTCTGGCCGCTCTGCGTCTTTTGAGGCTGGGCGATGACGTTCTTGGAGCCGCCGATTTGCACGGTCGCCGATGGCTATGGCTATGGGTCGAATCACAATGGTGTCTCGGCTTCTTTGCCAGCACATAGCACATAGCACATAGCACATAGCACATGGCGCATGGCGCATAGCACAGGGCTCTAACCTTCCGATCTCTTCCAGCGCAAGCCCGTCGATGCCCACCGCATTGCTGACCAGAAGGAGGTTGACGCTGCCGTCAGCGCCGCCATCAAGAAGGTTCCCGCTCTCAGGGGCTACCTCAGATCGTCCTTTGCTCTGTCCAAGGGTCAATTCCCCCACTTGCTGAAGTTCTAGATGCTTTGGATGCATAGGTGGAAATAAAATTTGAACGTGGAACCATGGGACATGGAATGCTGTGCTCATTCTCCCCATCCCGATGCCAAGCCATGTGGTCCCTGTCGCCGTCTGGGCGGGAGAGAGATGCTTGCACAGTCTCCGGACACGGCGGTGACGCTATTGCATGGTGCTGAAACGTCATGGTCTTGTTCAGACAGATCCCCGACCAGCAACGACTAAGCAGCGTCGAAGCGCCTCCCTGGGTGTTCGTTCCGAGACCTCGGCCGAGTCCGTCGCAACAGAGCGAGCATCGATCGGTGTCGTTCGGCTATCGATCGACGCCATTTCAATCCACGGAGCGCCGGATGAGCGGCCATGAGCAGTCCGACACCCGTCAGTGTCCGAAAGCGGCCGTTCGCCCTGCTGGCAGCCCGGGCTCTGTCCTTTTGCTGCGGTTGATCCAACCAGTCCGATGAGACAGATCCAGCGGCCTCCAACCGCCTCGGGTTGCTGTGCGCAGACGCGCGATCCCATTGGCCGCCGATAGCGCCGCCCAATCGCACGCGTATGTGTGTGTGCTCTCGCCGCCGCCTCGCCCTCGGTCTCTTCTCGCCCGCGTTCTCGGTGTCTCTGTCGCTCCTGGCTCTTGTCTCGCCCCTGTCTCTCGTCTTCTCCGCTCCTCTCGTCCGTCGATGCCGTCCCAGGTTATAAAGCCCGTCTTCCAGCGCACCTCGCGATCTGCGCTTCCTTCGTCCAGGCCCACCCAAGCAGCGGCCCTTCCCGACCTCTTGTCTTGGCATCCCCAAGTCTGCACCATGTCGTACGTTCGTGCCGCCAGCCGCTCCTTGGCCTATGGCCGTCTCCCGATCCCTCGGTCGTCCGCGGCCCTCCGCCCTGCTCGCTTGGCCGCTGCTGTCACCGCCCTGCCTGCAGCCTCGCTCTCAGCGCAGCGACATTACGGCAATGTCGGCCCTGTCCAGTACGGCCGCTACCACGACCCTTCCGAAAAGGAAACCATCATCAAGCTTCTGTACAACATCGGCTCCCGCAAGGAAGTCGAGCAGTACCTCCGCCACTTTTCCTCGGTCGAGTCCCACCAGTTTGCTGTCATCAAAGTCGGTGGCGCCATCCTCACGGAGGAACTCGATACCCTGGCGTCCTCCCTGACCTTCCTCAACCGCGTGGGTCTCTATCCCATCGTCGTCCACGGCGCTGGCCCACAACTCAACGGCCTCCTGGAGAAGGCCGGCGTCGAGCCGCAGTACAATGAGGGTATCCGCATCACCGACGAGAAGACGCTCGAGATCGCCCGCCAGGTCTTCCAGAACGAGAACCTCAAGCTTGTCGAGGCCCTGGAGAAGCTTGGCACCCGCGCCCGCCCCATCAACGGCGGTGTCTTCACCGCAGAGTACCTCGACAAAGATCTCTACGGCTTTGTCGGCAAGATCACCGGTGTCAACAAGGAGCCCATCGAGTCTTCGATCCAAGCTGGTGCCCTGCCCATCTTGACCTCCTTGGCCTCGACTCCATACGGCCAGATCCTCAATGTCAATGCCGATGTCGCTGCCGGTGAGCTTGCGCGTGTCCTGGAGCCTCTCAAGATCGTTTATCTCAACGAAAAGGGTGGTATGATCAACGGTAGCACCGGAGAGAAGATCGATGTCATCAACTTGGACGAGGTACGGACCAAGCCCCAACCATGCGGCATGCCCTGCTCCGAGAGATTGTATATCTTCGCTTCGCGCACCAGTGTCTCGGACATCAGTGCCTCGTGTCCTCTGCCCTGAACACATGTCTGTCCAGGCATAGCTGTCGCTCTGCGTCTGGCGGGGCCAATGTCGTACTATCGACGAACGAAACTGTTGAGGCTACTCTGTCGGTCTCGGGCCGTAACGCTTGTGCACAAGCCAATACTGATCCCGCCGTTGGTCGTTGGTCCGCTCTCTAGGAGTACGAGGGCCTTTTGAAGGAGCCCTGGGTCAAATACGGAACAAAGCTCAAGCTCAAGGAGATCCGCGAGCTTCTCATGCATCTGCCTCGCTCGTCGTCCGTGTCCATCATTTCGGCCGAGTATCTCCAGAAGGAATTGTTCACGCACAGCGGCGCCGGTACCCTCATCCGCCGTGGAAACAAGATCTACAAGGGCGAAGATGTCTCCAAGATCGACACGGACAAGCTCCGGGCTCTGCTCGAATCCAGCGACCACGACGTCCAGAACCGCGCCACAACCGTCTCGAGCTACATCCAGACCCTGCAAGACAGTGGCGCCCACGCCGTCTATCACGACGCTGCCTTTGATATCTTTGCTGTTATCAGCAAGAACTCGCCTCATGGCGTCTCGTCCCTCCAGAAGTTTGTCTTCACCAACAACGCCGCACTCAACAACGTCACCGAAAACGTCTGGAACATCATCAAGAAGGACTTTGCCAAGCTCACCTGGGTGACCGACAAGGCCGACCCCAACAATGGCTGGTTCTTTGAGCGTGCCGATGGATCCTACACCTTGGGCTCCAAGACCCTGTTCTGGTATGGTGTCCAGGACATGGATGTTCTGCAAAAGATTCTCAAGTCCTTTGCCGATTCCATTGGTGCGTTTGCTGGCAAGTCCAGTGCTGCAGCCGGCCTGCCTACCGGCGTCCGAAGTTTCTCGACCTTTGCTCAGCAGCGACGCTCGTTCTCCTCCTCGACCCGGTCCTCGGCTCCCGCCCGTATTGGACTCATCGGAGCTCGTGGATACACTGGCCGTGAACTCATCCGCCTGATCGACAACCACCCGTCTGCTGAGCTGGCATATGTGTCTTCTCGTGAGCTCGTCGGCAAGGTGTGCGACCAGTACACCTCCGCCAAGGTCGTCTACTCGAACCTCAAGCCCGCCGATCTGCCCGCGATCAACGATGTGTCTGTGTGGGTCATGGCTCTTCCCAACGGCGTCTGTAAGCCGTTTGTTGACACGCTGCGGGACAGCCTTGGCAGCAAGCATCCCGTCATCATTGATCTTGGCGCCGACTATCGTTTCACTGACGAGTGGACCTACGGCCTTCCTGAGCTCTACGGCAATCGCGAGAAGCTGGTTGGTGCTACCAAAATCTCTAACCCGGGCTGCTACGCCACTGGCTCGCAGCTTGGCATCGCCCCTCTTGTCGATTACGTCGCTGCGGCCCCATCCGTCTTTGGCGTGAGCGGATACAGTGGAGCCGGTACCAACCCATCTCCAAAGAACGATGTCAACAACCTCAGCGACAACCTTATCCCATACGCCCTTACTGACCACATCCACGAGAACGAGATTGGCCACCATCTCGGCTCACCCGTGGGCTTTGTTCCCCATGTGGGTCAGTGGTTCCAAGGCATCAGCTTGACCATCTCCATTCCCCTCAACAAGACCCTGACCGCCCAGGAAGTCCGCGATCTGTACGTCGCCAAATACGCAAACGAGAAGATGATCAAGGTCCTCGAGGTCGGCACTATCCCCGAGGTCAAGCATATCTCGGGCAAGCACCATGTTGAGATTGGTGGCTTCAAGGTCCACAGCAGCGGCAAGCGCGTTGTCGTCGTCGTCACCATTGACAACCTTCTCAAGGGCGCCGCAACCCAGGCCATTCAGGTAATGAGTGTGGCTTAAGGTCAAGCGATGCGGTGTAGTGTGCTTGCAGACTAGATTCGGGAAGGTGTCTGCTGCTAACAACGGCCTCTCGGTCGAGAAAGATTCCTTGGTCTCAGCTAACCTTGTGATTCTTGCTGTCATGATCCCGCGACAACTCTAGAACATCAACCTTGCCCTCGGACTGGGCGAGTTCTCCTCAATCCCCTTGTAATCTATCTCTTCGTAGTGTGTGTATGGCTCGTTGATGCAGGTCGGCCTGCGAAGGTTGTCTCGCCACAACCACATGGATGATGCCCTCGATACCGTTTTCCACCCCATCGAGATGGCTCCATGATTGTCCTCTGCCTTGGTTCGGCTCAGTGATTGATCATTCCGCCCTGCACGAGCGCCAAGTACCTCCTTTCCACCTTTACAACGCGCACGACACAGAGCAGACCCTCCTTTTATTGTCGTTGACTGTGTGCTCGTTCGGATACAATACATCCATCCATAACACGCAATGGCTACATCCACCCTGTCGACTTACAACAAGGGATGCGTCTCCAGTCCCCATCACTTGGGAGGGGGGAGAGGGTTTCGAGCACTCAAAGTGGCATCGAGTACGCCGATGCTGCAGTCAATGAAGCTGGTGGGCATCGTTCTAGAACTGCAAGATCATCACAGTTAGATTTATCCAGTCAGGCATCAAGACGGTATACAGCGAACTCGTTTTGAAAGGGGACGCCTCATCTCGAGACTGACAGCACCTGCATGGTGTTGATCTCAGCGACTGAACATCGATTGGCAGTGCGGGTCACCCCGCCGCTGGCAGTGGACCACTCAAAACACCACAGGGATCCAGGGGATGGGGGCAGGCATATACTTTGCTCGATCTCCACGGGAAAGATCGGCTTTGTGAATGACGGACGGGCATGTATATTCGCATCCTGAGATCCAATGGTCGGCGATCTCACAGCCAAGGTGTCCATTTGGGTTTGTGAAGACCGGAACAAGCATGCGCTTCTGGGCGCGCGTGTGAGCAGCATTAAAGGGTTTGTCTCCAGAACGGATAGGTTCTCCACATCCGGTTGATGGTGCCGAGCCGCTGCGAAACAGCTAGGTCCATGCTTTCAAGCTCGCGCAAATCCTGCATGAACATGGTCCGATACTGGCCCTTTGTCGGGATGAAGCTGGTGTTCTGGCGCAAGCGATGTACCTCCATCAGCACCAGGCCCTGCTCGCGGTAGGGCAGATAGAGACGGGAGGCCGGGATATCGGTGGTTTCATCATCCGTCAAGCTCAGTTCCTTGGGCGAGCTCGCTAAATTCAGAATACGCTCGATTGTTCTTTTGTGCGAATCGAGCAGCCGGTTTGCCAATGTGATAGCGCATGACAGTGCATGCGTTGCGCGGCCAGTGGAAATTGGTCAGTTGACAAAATCGGACACACGATTGCCGGATGCGTCACCCGCGGAGAAGCGAGTTTCCCTCAGAGGTCGTCAAACAAACAGACTAGGCCACTCATCCCTTCGCCATTCCTTTCGCCATTACTTTCGCCATTACTTTCATCGGCCCACCATTCCATTCGCCTCTTCATCATCCACTTGGCCAGGCACACACCGCTCGCGTTGCGTCAAGATGCCAGCTTTGGTTCAAGGAGCGGACCTGAGCCCGTGGCTGTGGGGCCGCTTGGACGAGGTCATGTCTGGCGTTACCTGAGACTATGGCGGATGGATTGATAGGCGTTGGTGCGCCCGATTCCCATGCGGCTTCCCCACAGCTGCTGGAGCTGATATCCGACGCTATAAACGAGCAGAAGCGATGGAACCGTTGCCAAGAAGGCAAAGTTGAGCTCGTTCGCCTTGAGCAGCTTGTCCAGCGCCGTCATTGCAACTTCGCCGTCGACTTTTGTCTTTTGCACCTGAATGAGCAAGGTGCGGATCAAGTCGCCTGTAGATACGGTCAGCGAAGTGAGCTCTCGCGGGCGATCCCATTCGCGATTAGGCATTTGAAAAAATCCACGAAAAGTTCAAAGATGCACCAAAACGCAGCTTGAGCATGGCGATGTTGCCATGCGAGGCTCCGGTGCACTGGATCAGGTCGAATCGAGCTCAAGGTCACGGCTCGATATCTTACCAAACACCACGTTTCGGAGGGGCTGTTTGAGCTCTTCTTCATATCGCCGGAGCACAACCGTCACGTCCCCGACTCTAGCCCTTCCAATAATGTCTTGAAGTTCGGAGGTCGATGCGACGCCATGGTCTTTGGCAAAGTCGACAACCATTCGCTCTAGCGACTGGCACCATGCGCAATCCAAGTGTGCAGAACAGCCATCAGACATTGGCCGAGAACCGAGACCCCCCCGGCACGGTTCTGCTCGCTTCCATCAAAAACGTCCGCACCAGTCAAGCAAGTAAAGAGTCATTACAACCACGATACTCTCTTCGTTCACCCACCTCAATGTCCGAGTTCAATGACTCTGCTCCGAGAAGGGCGAGCTGTGCCTCTTGGTGGCGAATCGTCATCCAAATATCACGAAGAGGCTTATAAATCCACTCGGACGCAAAGGAGTGGACTGTGAGCCCAATCTCGGTGATGTAGTCGCTGATCACTTGGCCGGTCAGGACCTTGGACAGCTTCCATGCGGCAAAGGCACCGAGGGAAGCCGGCAGCCACCAACGCGTGACAAACGATGGGCGGCCATGGCTCCGCCCGAGGTGCGCATAGTGGCCCTCCAAAGTCTTGAGCGAAGAGATTGCAGCGAGCGCTCGATCATATATGATTTTGGTGGAAAAGTCGGTACCTTCTTCCACCTCTACAACAACTGGAGAGACCGTGGATCCACAAGGCGCGGTGAGATTGATTGCTTAGTAGACAGCGCGCGCCTGACAACAATGATTCTGCGGACTTTCACCCAAGCTTATCCCAGGCTACAGCATCGGAGGGTCACGCACATCTCTTTGGCACGGCAGAGATCATTTGGAGCTTCCCATACCATCAAGATCCATCAGGATAGCCTCCATATCATCGTCGTGGTCTAGCTTTTGCGTTTTGTCCATGATGCTCTGCATGAGGCCCAAACTCCAATTGACGTGCGACTTGAGTTGAAGGATAAAGGTCTTGTCGGAAGCATCCACACGGACTTGGCTAAGCTCGTTCAAGTTGAGTCCACGATTGGTCAACAGGCCCAGGTACGCAGCCTGAACTTCGTGTGCCCGCCAGAGAGCAAGTCTTTTCTTCGATATCTCTGTGCGAGTCAGCTGCAGCAGCGACGGCGCAAAGAGCATATAGTTCTTTAGGCCAATAGTGCTCGAGGATAGGAACGACTTGAAATTGCGACTGGACTTTGAAAGCGACAGATGTGAAGCTGCCGAGATGGTCGTATCCGAAAAGAGCGAGAGCGACAACGGCAGCGATGTCAGGGAAGTGAAGAGCTGTGCAAGCGAGGGCCGCTGATGTTTTGCCCAGGCCGAAGCCACGAGTCGGAAGAGCCGTTCAGGAAGCGTTTGTACGAGATAGAGGCCAATGGAAAAATTCGAGCCCTCGACATCCAGCCAATGACCCATGCTTGGGACGATCGAGGTCGATTGAGCGAGGATCTTCTCGACAAGGTGCGCGTGGATCACCGAAGCAGCTTTGGCAAGAAGCAATATCTCCAGCGTGCTCGCAGTTTCGTCAGGCTTTGCTGGAGGAACCTCGGAAACAGAGGTCGCTGTATGATGCCACAGGTGGGGCCCCACGGGTGAAACAGCAATGATGTAAATGTCAGAAGCAGAGGCCGTGGCGGTTTTCCGGCTGATATCGCAGCCCAAGGTCGCTCGGGTGCATGCAGCTCACGACAAGCTGGACAGATAAAGATATATCTGACAAAATCTGGCTGGCTCTTGAAGTCATCTTGGACCACGGCTGGACTTACCCGTTTCCTCTGCATAGAGCAACTGACGACATTGGTGGATGGTGCTTTCGATGGTATCGATCGAGGGGATATGTGAGTCCGAGTGGCCGCTACGTCCTTGACTGGTGACGTTGTCGGTGGATGGGTAGAAAGGGTCTAAGGCAAACGCGGCCGGAGAGGTACCATCTGATGACACCAGCGAGAACGCCGGGCTGTGGACATGGCGGAAGAGTGAGTGGGTGACTTGCTTCGAGACGGATTCCTGGAGCTCGGGCGAGTCGAGCAAGAGAAGCTGGAACGAGGAAGACGACGTGGCCAACTGTGAGTCAATCCTGGCGAGCCGCGCCTGGAGCTGTTCAGAGACGAAGCCCATGGCGGAGGGGGTGAGTAAGGGGCGGGACGAGAGCCGACGGCCAAGGTCGAGTTCGATGGCAAGGTTGACCAGGGCGATGGTGCAAGCGAACAACCGCGAATATGAGATCGGCAAGGCGCACGATCGGCAAGGCGCACGATCGGCAAGGCGCACGATCGGCAAGGCGCACGATCGGCAAGGCGCAAGATGCACCGCCACAGAACGCCATGGAAGGCCGCTCAGCCCACCGCGGGCTCTCGGGCTCTCTCGCCGCATCTCGCCGCATCTCGCTGCGTCTCGCTGCGTCTCGCCGCGTCTTGCCCCTTGCCCAGCCCGTCCTGAAAAAACGGCCCGATCGATCTCCATCCGCCCACCATCTTGGATCTGCACTCCTGCCCTGCTCGCCCAAGCGCCCCCACTGCACAAGCTCGCACCATGATGGCCTCCAACACTATTCTCACTCCCGAGGTTCTCTGGGCTCAACGACCGGACGAGCTCTTCGTTACCATCTCGGTCTCCGATCTTGTCAACCCCTCCATCGACTTTTCTTCCTCCCACCTCAAGTTCTCCTCCGACACTGTCGATGGCAAGCGCTACGAAGTCACCCTGGAGTTTCTGAAGGAGATCGATCCTCAGGTGCGTCTGCAATGATCCGTCCACCGCTTACACTTTCTTGGCTCTCTGCTCCGTGCTTGTGTATTCCATCCGCGAGGCGATCGGGTGCGATCGGGTACGATCGGGTGCGCTCATGGACAAGCCAAAGCCGATCAGAGCCGATCAGAGCCGATCAGAGCCGATCAGAGCCGATCGCAGGCTACGGGGCACTCTTGTGGTGATCGGGTCACTCCAGCTGACTGGCGGGTTGCTAGCCTCAAAGCCGAGCCACGCAGACCGCCGATCAACGAGGCTGCCTTGGTTTGGTTGAACGCAGACTTGTCTCCTCCGGAACCATAACCATATATTACCTTCTTTCATCAGGCCTCCAAAAAGCACGTCACCGCCCGTCAGGCCTTCTTCGTGCTCTCCAAGAAGGACAAGAACGAGGCTTATTGGCCACGCTTGCTCAAGGCTTCTGGCAAGCCGCACTTTCTCAAGACTGATTTTGCCCGATGGAAGGATGAGGATGACGACGAAGAGGAAGACACTGGCAAGCCCAACTTTGACATGGACATGAGCCAGCTGGGCGACTTTAATGGCATGGACTTTTCAAAGATGGGCGGTATGGGTGGCCTCGGCGGTATGGGTGGCCTCGGCGGCATGGGTGGCCTTGGTGGAATGGGCGGCCTCGGCGGCATGGGCGGCGACGACTCGGATGACGACTTGCCTGAAGACGAAGAGGGTAAGCATTCGCGTTCGATTCGTTAGGCTATCTCCAGCAACAACTGCCAATCAAACGGCTGCACTTGGGTTGGATCGGCTTTGCTGCTGCTGCTGCTGCGTCTACTTTCAGGGGTGGTGTGTTGCTAGTGTGGGACTGGACTGCTCGCCGGAGATCGACGTTAGTGCCGGTGGGTGCTCTCTGGATCTTGCCTGTATACTCTCTGGATGCTCGTCATGTGCTGTACTGACAGTTTGATCGTCCACCCTGTCCCATGTCGATACGACCTTCAAGCTCCTCCTACCGAGTCTGCTTAAGACGACTGGGCATTGACGATGTTTGGAAAATACAGACAAGAATCCCGGTCATTGGGAGCGTATGATCGCGTTGTAGCGACCATGAAACGAAATGGGACATCGTATTGATGAAATAACCCATCGCCGTTTTATCCTTTTCGGAATCATGAATATATTTGTTCAGTAAGCATGTACAAGAGCACCATCCATCGACCAGGATCGCGAAAGGCCGTGCTGGTGGACAATGTGCACAAATATATGCAGGTGCCTTGGTGAGCCAGCCGCCAGCGTTCACGGAATCGGCTGTGTGCCTCCGCTTGATGCGGACGCTGATGTCACTCAGCGCTTGCGAGCAGGGTTGCCGGCCTTCAAACAAACTAGCACCGCGCAATCTACGGTTTGGTGATATAATGATACGTTTTGGTGTCCATGCAGGATAACCCTCACTCCCCGAGAGGAACTCATCTTCCTGTTGGGATCGATAAGATTGATCCAATGTGATGCCGCGCCTCAGACCGGGAGAGTGTGCTCCTAGTCATCGAGATCATAGAGAAGCTGACATTGGAGCTCGAGACTTGCGAGATTTTGCTCCAGTTGGGCACGCTCTTCCGGGCCGTCCTCAGGCTCGGTGTCAGCCTCGAGACCAGCCTGGGCCTTGTCTGATGCACATTTCTTGGACTCGGTCTGCAAAGTGACATAATATACAGTTGGCTACGGAATACTAATGGCATTCTATAGGTCGCGAGGCAGACAGCGATGTCAAATACCTCTCGAGACTTGTCCGTGGTTGTCTCGGTGTCGAAAGGGCAAACTTTGTTGATGCCATCCACATCCACCAAAATGACATGGTCCCACATTCCGCGGGCCTCTTTTTTGGCGATGGCTATAACTTGGTTCGGGCCAAGGATCAGGACGAACGAGTCTTCTCGGATGGCATGATCGGGAAACTTGACGAAAATCTGCTCGATGCCCCAAGTGAGCTGGATCTGAATCATGGAGTCGGGTAAGAGTCTCCACGGATCCAATGGAATCACTCCAAAGCAACGATGCGTCCAGGGTAGTGCTCCAGGGTGGCCGACTCCTCGCCATGCTGGGCAAGTGTGTATGTTTCACCAGCCATGGTTTGTTTCAAGCAAGAATACAGACTTACAGCATGTTTGCAGACACGTTGTACCACGTCTGCTTCCTGAATCACCGACAACGGAGAGACGATCAAGCGGAAACGTTCCGGATCTTGTTCAAGACGAAAGTTGGCCGGGCGGCGTGCGGACCCAGTGACGGCCATCTCTTGCTGGGATGCAGTGATGGTCTCGCAATCGAGGACATCCCAGTCACTGTTGGGTGTCTCAGTCCCAGCAACAATCGATTCTCTAGTCAGCAGCTTGTCCGTCGTAGAGATCCTCTGGCCGGGCTCACAGGTGTCCGGGTTGGCGCAGGCCTGGCATTCGCGAGTACATTCTTGCACTGTTTGGTTTGGTGATGAGCAGGCATGATCCGCTGCTGGGGTAGCCTCTGGGCGATCCTGCGTGATCTCACAATGAATAGCGCCGTTTGGTTCTCTCTCTGCGTCGATAGAGCCTGTGTCCTTCACAGTGGAAGTCGGCGGATCTGCGGGTGTGCCAACGGAAAAATTGGAGCGGGCATCATGTCCTGGTTGTGCGCTGGAATTCAGCTCGGTCATGGAATGATGCTGGGGACTTGGAGGCCGATCAGTGTGCGGATCCATGGCTGATGTCGATGCCTTTGGGTTGACGATTGGAATTCCATTCGGACGTTGCGCACAGCGATTGAATACGGATATGTATGTTATGATATGGTCCACACTTGGGTCGGTGACGGAAATATCGATCGTAAGCTCTGGGCGGGTGTCGATCTCTGACCTGCAGAGGGTGCTCTGGCTTCGTCACGGGCAGAACTAATTCTAGACAGCGCGTTTTCTTGATGAACTTGGCGCTGCCATTATCTTGATCCACTTCAAACGAAAGATCGACACTGAGACGGTATTTCGAAGGTACACTAAGGGTAACCTGCCTCGCTGTCACATCGAGCTCAGCTTCTTGGACTGTTTCCTGTTTGTTGATGGTCGAGTCAATAGTGCGCCACAGCCAGGCAATGTCTCCCGCGCTATCGGCCCATACAGTAGCCGTTTCGGATTGCTCGAGGCGTCGTTGAGCTACCAGATGAAATCCATAAGATGATATCCATATGATGAAATCCATACCATTCTGGGGAGTTCGACTTTTAGGACGAGATACTCTGGTCGTGTGGGTAGATCACGGACTTTCTGCGAAGTGAAGTGAGAGTAGTCAATGGCGCCACGATGCACCAGCGTATAGGAAGGCGTTTCAATTCCCTGGCTTGCCAAAGTATCCAGGACCTGAGCCGCTGCAGAGTCGTCGCTGGTCGATGTACTAGCAGAATTGGGCGGTCTCTCATTGTGGACGACGCTTCGGTGCTTAGAAAGTGCAGGAGCTGGCAGAGGCTTGGATGAATTCTGAAGCTCATGGAAGAAGGTGTCCTTTTCGTTGATTGGGTCACTGATTGGCGCAGCCCCACGAATGATAGTCTGTGTCGGGACACCCTTGGATTTCATCTTGGGAAATGTCCATGTTGCCTCTGTATGGCAAGAGATCAACTGGGTAAGTTTTGATCCATACGATGCAGATATCCGAGCCACCAACCATCAGTTGAATTGAAATGTAATCACCTGAGCCAAGCAAAACATCAAACTGCCGCTGGATGCCTTCGACGGCCGTGCCCATGAGCATTTTTTGAAAGCGTGGATTGTTTTGACCGATTTCCATCGTGACTGGATGGAAAACAGCATCGAAAACCACGCATCTTGTGTTGTCTGCAATAGAAACTCTCTGATTAGAGCTCCAATGACCCGATGGTGTTGGCAGATGGCAAACGCCTTTGCTGCAATAGTGCTACATAACCAATCGTCTCACCTCGGCAACAATCTTCCTTGGGCGCGGCCAATGAATACGGAATGGACCAATTCTGTCCCCGCCCCTTGGAATCGGACCGCTCGGTCGCTGGCTGGATTTCCGTGCTGGTACATATGTTGATGAATACCTTCGTGTTCACCTTTGCGAAAGCAAACACGAAGGAGTCGGGGGGATCTCGGGTAAATCGCGTCTTCAAGACAAGCTGAGGAATTGGTTTCACAAACCGAATATTGTTTCCTCGCTCGGCCTCAAGAGCGGTGAGCTCAGCCTCATAGAGCTGGACGCAAATGAAAGATGCTTAGCGTTCCCGCATCCGTATCACTCAACCAGAGACGTGCAATAGGGACACACTCAAGTACCTCGCGCACTTTGGGGTCCTGAAGTTCCTGGCAGTATTCGCCAAACATCTTCCGGAACTCTGGATTCTTGAAAGCCTTCTCAATCTTGAGGTATTCCTACACAGGCACGAGGGCGTCAGGTCCATGGGCAAAGGCAAAGTTCGATGGGATCGGCACTATTTTGAACGTAAAGCCAGTTCTGGGCAAAGTGGCAACCTCATGAGTGATCTTCAGCTCATCTTTTTGCTTTCGACAGAGATCTTCCATGGTCGCGAGAGTATGCGCAGGGATTGCCAGTACGCTGATACAAACAAGTCCGAGCTCAGCCGATAGCCAGAAGCGAGCTGGGACCGGAGGATACCTCGGGTGGTGGAGCGCCTAGCCCAGTGATGAAAGCCCCTCTGATACCAAACAGTAATTTCCCGCCATTTTTGGCAAGCCCCATAGCTATGGCGCCAAAAGAGACAAACGTTTAACCGCCCTGCCTTGGCGAAAGGGAGAGCCCGAGCCCTTGGCGTTGTTTACATTCCTCAATTGCGAGAGTCTTCTCAACCCCATCGCTCTCACGATTTGCCAGCCATGCTTCAAATATTCAAGTCCAAAAGACAAGGCGCACTACAGCGACTGACTCAAGAGCTCATCGAATATGAAAGGGCGTTTCCAGAGCGCGCAAGTCAAGTACTGAAGAAGGTAGAATACCGAGTCCAGAGAAAGTGCCGATTCCGCCTCGGCGCTGATGGAACTAATATTTGTGGTCGATAACAGGTCGGAGCCATCCCACTGATGTCGAAATACCTCTGGGAAGCGCTAGACAGGATGATCATGCAGAGTGTGCAATCCATGTCGTCGAAGGTCTCACAGGTACACTCCCATGCCAAATACGCGACCGGGCGAAAGTCAAGGAAGTGCATTTTGAAGGAGGCAATGCCCTTTCTCGTGGAGGCGTGGATGCAATATCGCGTTGCACGCTACTGACAACCAGATATTCAATTTAGACGAAAAGCGATCTGCTGGCCATCGCCTTTGAGGAGATTATGGTAAGTCAATCATCGCGAAGTGAACGGAAGGGCGAAAGGTCGCCGACGCGTCGAAGCAGGGTGTTCAGCAATGTGGTTGGTGGGGTGCAAAGGAGAGACTCGAACGGGCACAAGGGGCTTGAGGAATCAATCGCGGCGAATAGCAATCTGAAATCTGCAATCCACAGCAATCGAGGTCATACTACGAGGAATTCATGCAGGCGCTGAGAAATATGGAGTCGTGCCCAGGCTATCACGATATGGGCACTCTCATGAAGGAGCAAGTATGTGTGGAATGCCATGAGTGCAGGAAAAGAAGTCGATTGATTTTGAATCTGGTCCTAACCAACATGCATTTACAGATATTGGCGACCGAATACAAGTGCATCCTCGAGAGGCCGGTCTGGCACCGCTACTATCTCCATAAAATTAGCAGATATCAAACGCCACCGTGCAACCTGCTCCAGCGTACGGATCATTTGGTGATACAAATCATGAATATGCTCGAACTCAGTGTGGAAACATTTGAGCTGAACTGCAAAATAGAGGAGCGGGTTTGTGATGAAGACTGGGTAAGAAACACAATGAAGCACAATCGGAGCACAGTGTTATGGCCTTGTTTGACTCGAAGGCGGTGCCCCCTGCCAATGTGGAGTGATCAACCGGAAGTACTCGGATTGATACTGTTGCCTTTCAATGCAGCTTTTGGTTCCTCTGAACAAGCCGGCACTTCCAATCGGTCTTGGAAAGGCAATCTGTCCTGTCTATTTGGATGAAATGCAATTTCTCGAAGTCAGATGGGAAAAGACACAACACATCACCGAGCGTGATCTTACAGAGCAAAAGTGGATGATATTCTTATTTGATTACACCCAAACTGCATTGATAGCCAGAGAAAGCTCGAACGGACTGAGCACAACCCAATACCTGCCATGCTCAGCACTTCAGTTGCGGTCACATCCACATTCCTCCATCCGTCAGTATTGTGCAACCCTCATGAGGCCGTGATAGGCTTGTAAGCAAAGACTGATACCATATATTACATAATGCAGAAAACTTGATTGAAGTGACCCTCCCTGGTAGAATACTGCTGCTACAGATGAATCAAATGCACAGAGACGACGGCCTCAGATTTTTCAGAAACTTCGCGAGGCTGCAGGGTGTCATGAAAGACGATCCGCTGAAGAGCTATGGCAGCTTGGACGGAGCTCCAGAAACGAAACAAAAAATCGATTGGGATGAAGTCTTGATCAGCATGGTAAGCTCGGGTGCCTCTGTTGTCATGGCGGACGCAGAATTAAAACTCACCCGGCATGATCGGCAGGACGGTGTTACTCCTCCAATTTTCGGCAGTGTCATGGCGAAGCCAAATTCAAATATGACACCGAAACGAGCCGTGGTGTCAAAGCCAAATCGAATTCACTTCTACGAAACTTGCAAGCCACATCGATGGGATCCTGCAGAGAGAGAGTGGCTTGATCTTCCCCGTTGCGAAACTCGAATTCTGGATGGGCCTGATCAGTTTCGATACCTGTACCTGAGCGCCGAGAAAACCGGTCGCTCCGTGGTACTTGCTCCGATCATTCCAAGCATGCAAATGGAGAAGGATGGAAACAAAATCCAGCTCAAATGCGATGTAAGTGGCATATACGAGTAAGCTTGCGAAATGTGAAAGGATATTTATGGAATGGTATCCAACTGATTGGCGATATTCCCAACATTCAGCTCCCTGGAACCCATAGACGAAATAAGTACTCGATGAGATTCCGTCAAGAAGCACAGGCGAAGGAATTCCATGAGTGTCTCGAATACAATGTCAAAGAGTCTATTCGAAGAGCCTCACGGCGAGCATATGATCAAATCGCTAGGCTGGCAGGAGAACATCCCTTTCATGAATTGAGGAGTGTCGAGTGGCCAGTCCAGGTTGCGGTGGCGTTTGAAGAAACATT